>NC_060276.1:59414440-59526939 GCF_021613505.1 Equus quagga | reverse complement strand
TTTGTTGTGATTGTATTCTTGAGTTCTCTTTCTGTTAGATCATTATTAGAGTATAGAAATACAAATGATATTTGTAAAGTGATTTTGTACCCTACAACTCTGCTGTAGTTGTTGATTTTTTCTCTTAGAATTACGATGGATTTTTGTGTCTTCTATATATAAAATTATGTCATTGGCAAACAGTGAGAGTTTCATTTCTTCCTTGCCAATTTGGATACTTTTTATTTCTTTTTCTTGCCTAATTGTTCTTGCCAAAACCTTCGGTGCTATGCTGAATAAGAGTGGCAAGAGCAGACATCTTTGTGTTCTTCCTGTTCTCAGATGAATGGCTTTCAGATTTTCCCTGTTGAGTATAATGGTGGCTGTGGGTTTGTCATATATGACTTTTATTATGTCAAGGTACTTTCCTTTTATCCCCATTTTATTGAGAGTTTTAATAGTAAATGGATTTTGGATGTTGTCAAATGATTTCTCTGCATCTATTGAGATTATCATGTGGTTTTTGTCCCACATTTTGTTAATGTGGTGTATTATATTGATTGATTTGCAGATGTTGAGCCAAGACTGTGTCCTTGATATGAATACCACTTGATCATATTGTATGATCCTTTTGATGTATTGCTGTATCTGGTTTGCCAGTCTATTGTTGAGGGTTTTTGTATCTATGTTCATCAATGATATTGGCCTGTAATTTTCCTTCCTTGTGCTGTCCTTGTCTGGATTTAGGATCAGGGTGATGTTAGATTCATAGAATGTTTGACAAGTGTATGATCTTATTCATTTTTTTGGGATAGTTTGAGAAGGATAGGTACTAATCTTTGAATGCTTGGTAGAATTCTGCAGAGAAGCCATCTGCTCCTGGACTTTTATTTTTTGGAAGGTTTTTGATTACTGTTTCAGTCTCTTTACTTGTAATAGGTCTATTTAGATTCTGTATTTCTTCTTGGTTCAGTTTGGGAAGGTAGTACGAGTAAGAATGTGTCCATTTATTCTGGATTGCCCAACTTGTTGACATATAGTTTTTCATAGCAGTCTTTTATAATCTTTTGCATTTCTGTGGTATCCATTGTAATTTCTCCTCTTTCATTTCTAACTTTATTTATTTGAGCCTTCCCTCTTTTTTTCTTAGTGAGTCTGGCAAAGTGTTTGACAATTTTGGTTATCTTCTCAAAGAACCAGCTCTTAGTTTTATTGATTCTTTGTATGTTTTTTATGTTTCATTTTCATTTATTTCTGATCTAATTTTTATTATTTCCCTCCTTCTACTGACTTTGGGTTTTTGTTTCTTTTTCTTTTTCTAGTGCTGTTACATGTAGGTTATCACTGCTTTTTAGAGATTTTTCTTATTTTTCGAAGTAGGCCTGTATTGCTATAATCTCCCTCTTTGTACTGCTTTTCCTGCACCCCATAAGAGTTGATATGTTTTGTGTTCATTTTCATTTATCTTCAGATATTTCTTTATCTCCTTTTATTGCTTAATTGATCCAATGGCTGTTCAGTAGCATGCAGTTTAGTCTCCACATGTTTGTGCCTTTCCTAGCTTGCTTTCTTTTAGTTGATTTTTAGTTTCGTAGCCTTGTGGTCAGAAAAGATGCTTGATATGATTTCAATCTTCTTAAATTTATTTAGGCTTATTTTGTTTCCAAACATATATTCTATCTTTGAGAATGTTCCATGTAAACTTGAGAAGAATGTGTATCCTGTTGTGTTTGGATTGAATGTTCTATATGTATCTATTAAGTCCATCCAGCCTAGTGTTTTATTTAAGGCCACTGTTTCCTTGTTGACTTTCTATGTGGATGATCTATCCATTGACATAAGTGGGTGGTTACCGTCCCCTACTGTTATTGTATTGCTGTCAATTTCTCCCTTTAGATCTGTTATTAGTTGCTTTATATACTTTGATACTCCTGTGTTAGGTGCACATATGTTAATGTGTTATGTCTTCTTGTTGGAATGTCCCTTGTATCATTACATAATGCCCATCTTCATTTCTCATTATCTTGTTTATCTTGAAGTTTGCTCTGTATAAGTACAGCCGCACTCACTTTCTTTTGGTTGCCATTTGCTTGGAGTATCATCTTCCATCCCTTCACTCTAAGCCTTTGTTTGTCTTTAGAACTGAGATGGACCTCCTGGAGGCAGCATATTGTTGGAGACTGTTTTCTAATCCATCCAGCCACTCTGTGACTTTTGATTTGTGAATTCAATCCATTTACATTTAGAGTGATTGTTGGTATATGCAGGCTTGATACTGCCAATTTATCTTTTTTTTTTCTGGTTGTTCTATATTTTGATTGTTTCTTTTCCCTTATATTTCTGACTGCCATTTCAGTTTGATGGTTTTCTCTGACGGTTTTCTCAATCTTCTCTTTATTTATGATTTGTGACTCTGTTCTGATTTTTTGTATTGAGGTTAACATGAGGTTTGTGTAAAAGATCTCACAGATCAGATAGTCCTTTTGCTGATAGCCTCTTATCTCCATTAGCCTAAGCAGATTCTATTTATTTTCTCTTCCACTTCTATGTTTTACTCGTCACAAATTATTCCTTTTTGTGTTGTGAGTTTGTGACTAAATTGAAGTGCTTATAGTTATTTTTGATGTTTTCTTTACCTTTATCTATCATGTGATAATTGTTTGCTAATTTATTCTGATATAGAGCCACAATTTTCTGATTTTATCTGTCTATTTATCTCCTTGCTAAAAGCCTTTTAACCCTTTGCTTTTTTTGTTTCAGGTAAGAGGTCTCCCTACATCATTTCGTGCAAGAAAAGTCTTGTGGTGATGAACTCTCTCAGCTCTAGTTTATCTGGGAAAGCTTTTATTTCTCTGTCATATCTGAAGGATAATTTCACTGAATAGTATATTCTTGGCTGAGAGTTTTTGTCTTTCAGTACTTTGAATATATCATTGCATTCTCTCCTAGCCTGTTAGGTTTCTGCTGAGAAATCCACTGAAAGCCTGATTGGGGTTCTTTTTATGTTATTTTATGCTTTCTTGCTCACCTTAATATTTTTCCTTTGTCATTGACTTTTGATAGTTTTGATATTATATGCCTTGGAGACGTCTTTTTGGATTGAAGTAATAAGGTTTTCTACTGACTTCATAGTAGTTGTATCTCCAGTTCTTTCCCCAGGCTTGGGAAGTTCTTAGCTATTATTTCTTTGAACAAACTCTCTGCTCCTTTCTCCCTCCCTTCTCCCTCTGGGATACCTATAATTATTACATTAGTTGTCCTAATTGAGTCAGATATTTCTCAAAGAGTTTTTTCATTTAAAAAAAATCTTAGTTCTCCTTCCTCCTCCACCTGAAGTGTTTCTAGGTTTTTAATCTTCGAGGTCACTAATTCCCTCCTCCATAAGGTCTGTTATATTTTTTATGCTTTCTGCACTATTTTTTATCTCATGAATTGAGTTCTTCATGTCCATAACTTGTGTTTGGTTGTCTTTTAAGGCTTCAGTATCTTTAGAGAAGTATGCCTTCTCCTCAAGAATTTTATTCCTGAGCTCATTAAACTCTCTTTATGAATTTTCTTATAAATCATTGGATTTCTTTATGACAGCTATTTTGAATTCTCTGACAGTTAGATTGTAGTCTTCTGTCACTTTAAGTTTGGATTCTGGAGACTTGCCATTTTACTCATGATTTTAAGTGTTACTATAATTCTTCATGATGTTTGGTGAATTGATCCTCTGCCAGCACATTTGCAGTAATAATTACCTTTTCTCATTTAGGTACTTCTTTGGTTCTGGTCTCCTGGGTGTCATGTTCCTTCACTGGCTCTCTATGGGCCTGGATGCTGCTGTCCTGTACCCAATCTGGACTTCTGTTCCCAAGTTGCCTTGGCGTGCTGGTTGCACCTCTGCCAGGGGTGCTGGGTTCATGGATTTCACTGTCACTGATAGGGGACCTGAGGACCCAGGGACTTGTATCCAGATCCTCCTGCTGGTGGAGCTGGTGTTGAGATTGCCACCACTTTGCTGGGTCACTGGTTCTTCTGTGGTTCCTGTTGCATTTGGACACAGTTTCCACCTTTCACTATTAGTGGGACAGAGGATGTTTTTTTGGTTGTGCTGTTGGGCCACTCTGTGTCCACATAGGCTGAACTGCCACCACTCAGCAGGGAGCATTCACATGGGTGGGGCAGCCATGGCATGGTGGGTGCTACTGTGGGCTGGGCTACTGCCACTCCACAAGTGTTCATGTGTAGTCTGGGCTTCCCCTGCCTCCTTTCAGTCACACTGGCCACTGTATGAGGATCCATGATCTGGATTGCGGCTGCTAGGGTGGGGGAAGAGGCTGCTCTCCTAGCTCCACTGCTTCCCAGAGGCGCAGTGCACCCACCTTCAGATGTATAGCTGCATGGATCTCTCAGGCATTCTGTTGTGCTGTTTAGGGAATCCTCTGTTGGTTAATGGATGTCCATTTGGTTGTAACTTAGAGAAGATAGACAAAGGGAACAACTCACTCCATCATGATGCTGATATAACTCTCTCTTGGCTTTTTAATAATATCCATTCTGAAAGATGTGAGGTGATATCTCATTGTAGTTTAGATTGACATTATCAAAGGAAACCATCAACAAAATGAAAATACAACCTACCAATTAGGAGAAGGCATTTGCAAATCACATATACAATAAGGATTTGATATCCAAAATATATAAAGAGTTCATATAACTCAACAGCAACAAAACAAACAACCTGATCAGAAAATGGGCAGAAGATATGAACAGTTTTTCAAGGAAGATATACAGATGTCAAACAGGCACATGAAAAGATGTTTGAAGCAGAATCTTCATCTTCTAGGCAGATTACTTAAAAAGGTAAAGAAACTTTCCTTTTGACAAATGAAAGAAAGTTAAGTTCTAATCTTATGTAAGTACACTATTGATATTAAAGCAATTTTAAAATCCTTAAAACAACAATTCAATTTTAAGCCAACTTGAGTACACAAAGTGAATTTCTGTCTGCCTCTTCAATCTCTTGTATATATTTAGTTTTGTCTTTCAAAACCTGAAGTTCTGGTTTAGACAAATTACTCTCATTTCCCTTGACCAAGTTTACCTTCATATTAGAATTTCTAACCTTTAAAAACTTTAATTTCTAGTGAAAAATAAATCAGCATACAATTATGAATTGCCTTTTACACTAGCATTCTGTGGCTTGGCCAATTTATTAATGTCTTTTATAATTTTGGGGACTGGGTTAGTGGGTTCGGATCCCACATGTGGGCCTACACCACTCATCAAGCCATGCAGTGGTGGCTTATTATGATAAAGTCCCCTGAGAGCTAGTACAGCCAGACAAAAAGCATTTAAGAATTCCAGTATATTTGACTTGCCACCAAGATGCACTCGAGATGATAGAGACCAAGGATAGTATTCTTACTGGTCAAAAAGCCAAGCTCCAGAACGTAGAACAAGATGGAAAGAGAAACTTTACCCAGGCTTTCCTTACATCCATATTAACAATTTTAGCTAAGCCTTGGGTCTCTTGGAGTCAAACTAAAATTTAGAAGGGATGTGTCATGGGCTTTAGGACTGCATGTTGTTTTTACAGTGTACCTCATTGCATGGAGATTTTCTTGAGGTTGGCAGGTAACCTATTATTGATCTAACCTGTGACCAGCTTAACCTATCATGGGAGCCTTCTTGAGATTATGAGTACCCTAATGGCTCTTAAGTGCTTGGCCTGTGCCCAACAATGTTAAAACTTTGGCTTCCAAGATGTTCCGTAGCAATAGCTCTTACCTCATGTGCATATTAACCCACCTACAAGGTTTATGGCCAAAGCCATAAACAAAAAGATTATACTAGGAAGAAGTATATGTTTCCAAAACTCTGCATGAACTGTGGTATCAAAACCCATTGGTGGGAGCTGAAGCTGATTTAGGCTACAACAGGCTTTATAGAGCCTATGTCTGTGTCCTGCCCCATGGATTTTCCTTTCTATAACAAATAGCAAAGAAGACAAAGAAAAAGAAAAGAACAATGACCATCTCTGGGAAAAAAAGCATCAATAAAAACCAAGGAAGACTCTAACGAATTTGCCAGAGTCACTAAGCCCAAGAAACTAGTTTCACATTTTCTCCTGCTAATCTAAATTTAGAAAAGGAAAAACTCGCCATTCTCACAAATGGGTCTTTCTAGGCTCCTCCCTGTCTACCACATCTAGTTTATATTATACTATAGTTATCTATGGAGATAGCTCCTTACTAGAATTGACCTTCTATCTTAAATTATTTTAGACAGTTGTGAAGAAGGTCAAAGTTTCTTCCTGAGTTTTTTATACTCAAAAATAATCAGCCCAAAATAATCAGGCCAGAGAGACACATTGTTGGATGGCAAATTCTGCTACCTTACACATGAAATGCCCATTATATAACCACACAAGAACAGGCCAAACTGCCTGATTGGGATTAAGGCCAACAGATTGTAATATACGTGAACAGTTCTTTTCATGATGTTGCCAACACCTTTACCGGCTACCTTTGATACGGAATTAGACCAAGAAGGGGCCAGCCCCATGGCTGAGTGGTTAAGTTTGTGTATTCTACCTCAGCTGCTCAGGTTTTTGCTGGTTCAGATCCTGGCTGCAGATCTAGCACTGCTCATCAAGCCATGTTGTGTCTGCATCCCACATAGCAGAACTAGAAGGACCTACAGCTAGAATATACAACTACGTACTGGTGGTCTTTGGGGAGAAGGAGAAGAAAAAACATGTTGGCAACAGATGTTTGCTCACGGCCAATCTTTAAAAAGAAAATCACTAGAAGTATTAGTTATCTAACATTTATTTTATATGGCATATCACACAATTTTTACAATGATTTATGAGGTAGATGATATCATACTTCTGTTTTGTAAGTGAGGAAATTGAAGCATAGGGAAGATATACAACTGGCTCCCAAGGTCACACAGTTAGTTAGTGATAGATCCAGATCTTGAACTCAACAGGCTACCTGTTGATAGAGCTCCCTTAACCACTATGGCATACATAAGACAAAAGAATCATAACTGGTTCAGTTCCCTTCTGAGAAGATAATTCAAAGGAAGATAGACATGGTTTTCTTCCCCCTTTTAAACACATGGCTATTGCAAAGTGATAGAAGCATGGAAAGCTTAACAAATACAAAGAAAACCAAATCAATCCAAAATCAGAGTACTTAAAAGTCAAAAGCATGCTTTGCTCTATGACAGTATTTTTCTAATTTCTAATTTGCTCAAGATCATTTAGGCAGCATACAACTTCCACATCTAATTCACTGAACGTTGGATTTTAGTAACATTGAGTTATTGTGAGAATACTATTTAACATTTGTTAAATGCCAGCAATATTGAGGATTATGGAGACAGTGGGAGACACACATTTGTACCAGTGCCTTGAGCAACAAGTAGGTCTTTGTCTTGCTTTGGGGGAAAAGAACTATAAGACAAGGATAAGTAAGTTAGGTAAAGAGGAAAAAAAATATTAACAACCAAAAAACAAAACAAAATAAAATAAACGCCTCTCTTGTTTTATAAGACTAAATCTATGGGAAACGTAGTTACTGACATTTGTCTTGAGTGTCTACTTCCTCTTTTCCAGGATTCCCTTTTTCCTGCTTCTCTTCCTCTTTTCCAAATATTTACTAAATAAGAATCATGTCTGCTGTCCATAAAATACATGAATTCATACTAATCAAAATTTAATCAGAGTGAAGTAAGATTTTTCCAGTTTTATTTAAAAATAGTTGACATACATCACTCTATAAGTTTGTGTATGACATGATGGTTTCATTTACATATATTATGAAATGATTACAACAATAGGTTTAGTTAACATCCATCATCTCATTTACATACAATAAAGACAAAAAAGTTTATTCTTATGGTGAGAATTCTTAGGATTTACTCTCTTAACAACTTTCCTGTATTTCATACAGCACTGTTAATTATAGTCATCATGTTGTACATTACATCTCCAGTACTTATTTATCTTATAACTAGACGTTTACACCTTTTGACCACCTTCCTCCAATTCCCCCTACCCTTACTCCCCACCTCTCGTAGCCACAGTCTGACCCCTTTTTTCTGTGTTTGGGTTTTTTTTTTGGTTTCATATGTAAGCGAAATCATACAATATTTGTCTTTCTCTGTTGGAGTTATTCACTTAGCATAATGTCTTGAAGGTCCATCCATGTTGTTACAAATGGTAGTATTTTCTTGTTTTTATGATGGCTGAATTATATATATTTACATAAATATATATATTTTATATATATATATATATATCACAACTTCTTTATTCATTCATCCATCAATGGACACATAGGTTGTTTTTATGTCTTTGCTATTGTAAATAATGCTGCTACGAACATGGGGGTGCAGATATCTTTTCAAGTTAACGTTTTTGTTTGCTTTGGATATATTCACAGGAGTGGAATTCCTAGATCATATGGTAGTTCTATTTTTAATTCTTTGAGGAACTTCTATACTCTTTCCATTGTGGCTGTGCCAATTTACAATCTCACCAAGAGTACACAAGGATTTCTTTTTCTCCACAACTATGCCAGCATTTGTTATCTCTTGTCTTTCTGATAATGGTCATTCTAATAGGCAAGATAAAAACCATATCTCATTATGGTTTTAATTTGCATTTCCCTAATGACTAGTGATATTGAATATCTTTTCATATGCCTGTTGGCCATTCATATGTCTTCTTTGGAAAAATGTATATTCAGGTCCTTTGACCATTTTTTAATTGAATATTTGTTTTTTTGCTATTGAGTTGTATGAGTTCTTTATATATTTTGAATATTAACACCTTACCAGATATATAGTTTACAAATGTTTTTCCCGTTTCATTGTCTTTTCATTTTGTTGATTTTTTTTTATTTTCACAAGCTTTTTCTTATGATGTAGTCTCACAAGTTTATTCTTGATTTTGTTGTTTGTGGTTTAGTTGTGATTTCCAAAAATTTGTTACCAAGACTAATGCCAGGGAGCTTTTTTTCTATGTTCTCCTCCAGATGTTTCATGGTTTCACGTCTTACATTTAAGTCTTTAAGCTATTTTGAGTTAATTTTTGTGAGTGGTATAAGATAGGGGTTGTTTCATTCTTTTAAATGTGAATATTAAATTTTTCCCACACCATTTATTGAAGATATTGTCTTTTCTCCATTTGGTATTGGCTTCATTATCAAATATTAGTTGACCATGAAATGATATTTTAGGAAAACAGTGAAAGGAAAGTATGTGCTATCTTCTCACTTACCCAAGCTTGATCAACAGAAAGCTAGTTGCATAAACTTCATTTTCCTAGCCTCCCTAAGATAACCTTTAATGAGCCATCATTTAAAGTTTTGCTTTTGGCTTTTATCAAAACTTGATAAAGAAAATCCACTGGAAGATTATTTATTTGCTGTCCATTTCTTGTCAAAGACATTGTCCATTTTATCAACTGAAAGTCTCTGGAAAAGGTTCTATGTGATAAACTGCTTGGTAATTTTAGCATTGGAAAACAAGTGGGTTCCTCTGAAGAACTCATATACTTCTTTTAGCAAATCATGAGTGAAAGAGGCAGAGAATTAGCAGTCAGAAAGAGGAATAATCAGGAGCATGCACTACCAGGTAGCTAAGGAGAAGGAAATTATCAGAAGGTGTAAAAGGTAAGAAAAGAGGATGATTTGGGGGAAAAGCCCACAAACTTCATTGGTAGCCTTTGTGCTAAGAGACTAGGAAGGGTGAGCATTGGGTCAGTAATAGTCCAATCTTTTGGCCTTAGCTTCATCTCCTGGCTCCTGAGGCCTTTACACATAGTCTCCTTCTCTTTCATTAACCTGGGGCAGCCATCCAGAATTTCTAATCACTATGCCAGTACTCAACAACTGAAATGAGCATCATCTAAATAACACCCTTGTGAGGGACAAAGTCATAACATATCTTTACTGGGTGAAAAGAAATGATTTCTTTTATAACATAGCTTTTAAACTGCAGCCTTTGTTCTTTAACCCATTCAACACTTTAGTGACCAGTAAAAGGGTAGGCAGATTCATCCAAAGGGTCACTTTCCAAAGTATCTCAAAGAATATTCCCTAATCATGTGTCTGTCATGTTTAATTTCAGAGGTAAGAGTAGTCTAACAGTCATAAAGAGATAGTCTCATTAAATTACATGTATGATAAATGTGATAAATACCTGCCTTTTACGTATGTTTATATCCCAGTCTCTTTCACACCACCATCTTCTTAGAATGCTTAGCACAATGCCTTCCTTATTGTGAATAATCAATAACAGATTGATCATTGAAATTTCACAGTCATGAGATCATTATTTCTTATCATTCAATGTAATATATTTTAACATCTTTATTAACAGCTCAGATGAATTTTGAGGTGATATAAAGGGAAAAAATACACTTGAAACAAACACTGCTTCCCATGGGCATTCATTTAAGACTAAGTGCACTCATTTTTCCCATGTCCTTTCTGAAAGCACATCCCAGAAAATTTCATAAATGAGAGGCATTAGATAAAATGGAAAGTGGAGTTAAGATGAGTAATTATAACAGGAGAATATGTTCAAATTCTGTGAAAGGAGCATTTAGACCCCCCAAATTCCTTATTTCTGCCTGGTTAGCCAAACCATGATCTATCTCTCATCCTTTAAGGATTTAGAAGATTTTTTTCTTTGATGAAACTAAGTGAAAAATTTTCCAGGATCTTGGACACTGGGCACAGTAAAAAGCTGGTGGTAATATTTGGTGGCTAAAAAAATAGAATAAGTAAAAGGCTATGTACTGAATGCTAAGATACCAGTTTCTTGCCCTATCTAGATCTCATACTTCTGATAACCAAGTTTAAATACCTAAGGCAGGAGATTATTTTTTATTTGGTGAAAATTAACTGCTCCAAATAAAAGGTCTATAGATACTGATATCTTAGTGTTTCTGTAGTTTAAAAAAGCATGCTTGCTACCTGATCATCTTAAACTAGAACATAACAGTTATCAAGTTCCATTCATGCACACAGAGCTTCCAATCAACTTTTTAGAGCATCGTGTCTCAGTATAAATGGATTGCCAAAAATCTTCAGACACATGAAGGAAACCTCTAACATGAAAGATAGGAGACAAATAAAGCAAAATGCTGATTAGTTTACTCAGACAGTGTCAGAAGATCTTATACCCTTAAAACATGAATACAAGGCTATAAAAGAAAAAATAGAGAAAAGTAAAGATTATAGAGTTTAAGCATGAACATAGTCTGTGACCCCAGTTCAATAAAAAGCTCTAAAAATAAGAAGTGAAAAAACTCTCAAAGATGTAGATCTGAAACACAAAGGCTGAGATTAGAAAAAAAAAAATCACTGAAGGCTAAATTAAGAGATTCAACTAAATGGAGCCCCAGAAGGAAAATAGAAATGAAATAAAGGAAAGTAACAGAAAAATAGAAGAAAAATTTCAAGAGCTGAAGAAGTACACATAATTTCACAGTGAACGGCCTCATCGGGTGATCACCACAATGAATAAATAAAAAAGATCCCTATTCAAAACAGTAAGGACAAAGAGCAATCTTAAAAAAAAAAATCAGAGGCGTGAGTATAGGCCAGAGATAAAGAAAGAACTCTCATAAGGACATGTCATAAGCAACTCTGATGTAGAAAATAGAACATTGCTTCAAAATTCTGAGGGAAAATGATTTTGAATCCAGATATTCAGACAAAGCAGAACAATAAATCAGTGATCTGTCTAGATTTTCAGATATGCAAACACAAAAATTGTCTAAGGTTTTAACTGGAGGCTCTATTTCAATAAAATGAGAGAGAAAAACTAAGACAAGAAATTGAGATTTTAAGTAATTGATGGAATATATAAAAAGATAAATCATTGGTCTTTGATGATGCAAACATTTACCTTTGAATGGTTTGAGAAAGGGCATAGTCAAAAAAGAGTTTGAAATACTCCAAAGTAAGTAATTAGATATGGGGAAGTATAGTCCACAGAATTTACCAAAAAGGAACATATTTTGTCATGTTGTAAATAACTTTATTTATTGTTAAAAAAATGGGTTGAGTAAATTGAAAGTGAGGAACAGAAGTCAATGAACATAGACAACTCTGTCAAGAACTTAACTGTGAAGGGAAGGGATAGGACACAAGCAAGAGCTATGTATATGATTGATTTTCTATTAATTCTTGTCTTTAAACTTTAAAATTCTTCTTTAAGAACTTTTTTAATGAGAGAGAATTAAGTATGTTTATATGTTGATGGAAATAGACAGAATACAACCAACAAAAGCAACAATTGTCTGGAAGTAGGCAATCAGTGTTGGCATTGTGGCTCTAGTTATCAGAGATAACAGGTTCTTTCAACTTTCTGCCCCACTTCCTAGTACATGGCTTCCATTATCAAGGTCACATCATAGTCCACATTGCAGCTGGATTTCTCTATTATATCCATGTGACTATGAGCAGAAAGGAAGCAGGAACAAAGTGTAAATAGGGAACCCTCCTGTCTGAGTCAGCCTCCTTTAATTATCCTTCCCTGAAGATCCTCAGAAAATTTCCGCTTACAACTTTTTGGCTAGAACTTAGTCACATGGCCACATCTTGCTACAAAGGAATCTAGAAAATGTAGTCTTCATTCTGAGTTCCAAGGTGTCTAGCTAAAATTTGGGATTCTATTTTTGAGAAAAGAATTGATGTTGGGATAGGAAATTAGTAGTGTCTGACATACCAGATTTCTTAGATTGCATTCCCTGGAAACAACCTCTAAAATGGCAACTTGCAATAAAAAGTATATTTATTGTTATGAAGTAAGGAAGGATGGATTGAGCAGAGGGGGAAAATGATCCACAATGTAGTTGAAACTGAGATATTAACCATTCCTATGAGCATCTTTGGATCTGGACTGTCCTTTCAAAGTTTTCCCAAATTGAAGCAAAGTGACTGAGCTTGTGTATCTGTGCAATAGACAGACTCGGATATGGACTGTCCTCTAGGAAGAGACATAACCTTTGCAAAGGTCAATTCCCAGTGATAGACAGAGATATGAGCTCAGTAGCTGATATTTCCAGTAGCTGGGTGATGGAAACATCACTGAAGATGGAATATGCGAAGAGCACTACATTATCCACTATATCTGGTAAATGTAGCAGAAGGAAAAAAAGGTAAGTAATGAATATGTTGACTAAGGAGGCATTACAGGAATAGAGCACAAGTTTGTGACTACATAGGGGTGGAGCACAAGTTGGTGACTATGTAGGGAAGAAAAAGGGCTAATAGCAAAGGACTGAAATTTTTTGTTAGTTATATGCAAAATAGCTTAAACACAAAAGTAGTCTATATTTTTAGCTTACAAATAATTTAAGGCAAGAATCCCTGGTAGGAAGGCAACACTCCTCCACTTCAGTTTTCCATCTTGTGGCTATGACCTCAAGATTATCTGCTTTTAGCTGGTAGAATAAGAATCAGCAAATAGAGAAGACAAATAGAACACATGACTTCTGCTCACATTCCATTGGTCATAACTTGTTATATAGATGCATGTAACTCAAATGGAGACTGAGAATGTAGTGGAGCTGGCCAGCCATGTGCTTTGTACTTTTATTGCAATGAGAGAAGGGATAGTGAATTTTCTGAACAGTCATATCAAATAAACAAGTGCAGTGGAAGAAAGATATGTGGGAGCAGAGAGGTTTCATGGTTATGGTCAGAAAGCCGGATATTTTAGTTTAATATTTTATACATAAGAAGAATACTGGGTCATAATAAGGTGTGGCCATGGGTAGAATGATATCAAGTATGGATGAATTGCTGACTCATGGAGATTGAAAACTATGAAGCCATATTGTTGGAAAAGTCACCACATAGGACAATAATAATATTGACCAAAACTTATACAGTGCTTACTATGTACCAGAAACTCTTCTAGGTGTTTTACATCTACTAATTTAATTAATTCTTTCTATAATCCTATGAGCAAGTTACTATCATTATCCTCATCTTAGAGATGTGGAAACTGAGTAACAGAAAGCTTTGGTATCTTTTCCAAACTTATATAACTAGTAATAAGTGAAACAAGAATTAAAACAAGGAAAGACTGGCTTCAGAGTCTTTGTTTTTGTCTCTATGATAGCAAGGCTTGTATGGAGAGGAAGCCAGTGATTCAGGTCCATGTATTAAAAAGTCTGAGTGAGTGAGGAGAGGTGTGTACCTGAGAGAGAGAATGAGGGGAAAGTATTGTGTGGCATGAGCCTCAAATGAGTGATTTTTTTAAACTTTTTATTCAAATTATGATAGCTTACAACCTTGTGAAATTTCAGTTGTACATTGTTTTTTGTCAGTCGTGTTGTAGGTACACCACTTCCCCCTTTGTGCCCACCTCCCCACCCCCCTTTGCCCTGGTAACCACTAATCTTTTCTCTTTGTCTACGTGTTAAATTTCCACATATGAGTGGAGTTATACAGAGATTGTCTTTCTCTATGTGGCTTATGTCACTTAGCATAATACTCTCCAGGTCCATCCATGTTGTTGTGAATGTGAAGATTTTATCTTTTTTTATGCTGAGTAGTATTCCATTATATCTATATCTATATCTATATCTATATATATCATATCTTCTTTATCCAATCATTCAAAAAAATAATATGAAAATATAAAACCATTCATTGATAGATACATTAAGGATCAGCAAAGATGTCACACTGATGGCACCAAATCAATTTTCAATCCTGACATTAAGAGGAATGTAATTTTTCTCACGAAAAGAGGCAACATGCCTCCTGTTGTATTCATCCACCCAGACACTCACTCATTTAGGGCTGATATAGCCAAGTTACCTGAGCAGTAGACAGCTTTATCGCCATAAAAAAAGGCAGATATATTGCACTTATATTAGGGATTGTAAACCTTCTGCAGACATTCCCAGGGATAACAAGACATTATCAATAACAACTTTTAATAAGCCATGAGGGATCTGAAACAACAATTATGTAGATGGAGTGGGAAAAAATGCTTAGCATGGGAAGCCTAACACAGGAAATTCCCTTTACCTTACGGCTAAAGCAATCGTCCTAGTTTCTTATTGAGGAAGGACTAGTGCCTAGTATCAGAACCTAATGTTTATCTTCCACCTTTTCAGTCTATAAGCATAGTTAGTAACCTACATAAGTTCTTACTCTTAAAGGTGGGTTTAGTCATGTTCAAAAAATACTTGTGGGCTAAACAAAGCACCCACTCAGGAACTATATCAGGACTATTACAATAAAAAATTGATGTTATAGGGTACTTTATAAGCAGCAAGTCTATGGAATACTATTTTCATTTCATTAAACTCATTTCGCTTTTTGTGTGCTATAAATTACACAGTATCTTTGATACATGATTACCAGGAATTTAAATGATTTGCATAAAAGTAATTGAACAATTCTATCATGAGCAAGGCATATCTATTGCTCAGCTCATTTGACCATAGGATAAAGGTGCAAAAACGGGAGTTTTCTAATTCAACACTACTCTGGCATTGTGTCTACTCTGCTTTGAATTTCACATGTTGGGTTTTTCATTATAATAAGACTTTATAGCTATGGAAATGCTAAGTATTTTACATGGATTATCTCATTTAATGTTCATAAAAGTGTGGACAAAAATTTCCTATTGCCCTCAATTTGTGATAAGTAAACTGAGGCTTAGAGATATTGAGTAACTTACCCATACACACCTATGTGGTGGAGAGTATGCCATTCTAGCACCAATGTTCTTAAATAGTTTTCCAATGTGTAGTGAATATGCTTTTCATCTGGAGTGGCACATGTTTGAATGTTCTAGTAGATATTTATTAATTTTAATATATTTGAAAAAAACATAGCATGTACTTTGCTGCTATTGGGTGAAGGGTTGTATAAATGTCAATTAGATCAGGCTGCTTGATATTGCTGTTCTAGTCTTCCATATTCTTATTGATTATCTGTCCATCGAAATGTTCTATCAATCAGTGAGAGGAAAGCTGGAGACTCAAAGTACAACTGTGGCCTTGACTCCTGTATCTTGAAGCTATATTTTAGATGTATACTCTTTCAGGATTGTTAGTTTCCTTAATGACTTGATCCTTTTATTGATATGAAAAGCTCCTCTTTATTTCATGTTCTGAAGTCTATTTTATCTGATATTAATATAGTTACTGCAGCTTTATATAGATAAGTGTTTTGATGGTATATATTTCTTCTTTTAATTTTTCATATACCTGAATATTTTTATGTAAAGTAAGTTTCTTGTATACAGCATATAATTGGTTCTTGCATTTATTCTTTCAATTTTATTGACTTATAATTGACATAGAGCTCTGCAGAAAAGTTTAAGGTGTATAGCATTATGACTTGACTTGCATATATTACAAAATGACTGCCATACTAAATCAAAAAAAGAAAGAAATCCTGTCATTTGTGACAACATGGATGGACTGTCAAGGCATTGTGCTAAGTGAAATAAGTCAAAGAAAGACAAATACTGCATGTCTGCACTTTTATGTGTAATCTTGAAAAAAAAAACTCAAAGAGAAAGAGACCAGATTGGTGATTGCCAAAGGTGGGGGGTGGGCAGTGGGGAGATTGAATGAATGGGGTCCAAAGCTATAAACTTGCAGTTATTAAAAAGGTAAGTACAGTGGCCTTACTTTTTTATCCAATCTATTCTGCTTTCTAACTGTAGAGCTTTTACCATTTATGCTTAATATAATCATGAATCTGATTTGGTTAAATTTACCATCCCATTACTCATATTTTATTTTCTTATCTCTCACTATTTCTTTTTTCTCTTATTTTCCCATCTTGTCTTGAAGTAATATTCTTAATAAACAAATGAAAATGAAATTAAAAACAATATTTCCCTTTACAACATTATCAAATTAAGAATTATATATATAAGTGAACTCAACACAACATCAGTCAAAATCTCAGTAAACGTTTTGTAGAAATTGACAAGCTGATGCTAAAATGTACATTGAAATGCCAAAACCCTAGAATACTCAGTATAATTTTGAAAAAAAAGTTAGTTGAGGATCTTAGACAACCGTATATCAAGACTTAATATAAATCTACAGTAATCAAGACAGTGTGCTAATGGTGAAAGTAGATCCATAGACCAATGGAACAGAATACACACACCAAAAATAGATGCGTATACATATGTCTGACTGATTGTTGAGAAAAGTGAAAAGGCAATTCAGTGGAGAAAGGACAGTCTTTTCAAGAAATGGTTCAGGAACAATTTTATATTTATACATAAAAAATTAACCTAGGCACAGAGTTTGCACCTTACATAAGAATTAACTCAGAACAGATCATGCACATAAATGTAAAATACAGAACTATAAAGTGTCTAGAAGAAAACAGTAGAAAATCTGCATGACCTTGGATTTGGTGATAAGTTTTTAGGTAAAAAATCTAAAGCATAATCCATGAAATAAAAAATTGATGTTTGACTTATTAAAATTAAAAACCTGCTCTGCAAAAGATACTGTTAGGACAATAAAAATGCAAGGGGCAGACTAGAAGTAAATGTTTGCAAAACCTATATCTGATAAAATACTTATATCCAAAATATATAAAGAACTTTTAAAATTCAAAAATAAGAAGAAGCAAACAATCCAATTGAAAAATGGGGAAAACATCTAAAAAGAAATCACCCCAAAGAAGAATTACAAATGGCAATTAAACATTGGAAAGGCTGCTCAACATCAGTTATAATTGTTAAAATGAAAATTAAAATAAAAATGAAGTACAACTACATAACTATTAAATGGATAAAATCCAAAAATCTGACAATATGAGTTACTCATGAGGAAGCAGAGAATATGAACTCTTCACTGCTTGTGGAAATTCAAAATAGTACAGTCACCTTGGAATACAGTTTGCAGTTTTCAGTAAAGTAGAGATAATCATACCATATGACCCAGCAATCACAGTCTTAGGTAATTACTCAACTGATTAGATGACATGTTTCTGTAAAAATCTGTATCCAAATAATTACAGCAGATTTATTTATAACTGACAAACACTGGAAGCAACCAAGATTTCCTTTAATAGGTTAATGGAAAAACAAGTTGTGGTATAATTTAAGACAACATACTATTTGATGATAGGAAAAAACTACTGATACACTCAACAACTTGGATGAAATTTAAATGTAGTTGGGTGATACTATAGTGGTAGATTCAAGGATCTATTCATTTATCAAAGCCCATAGAACTTTAATAAACCAAGCATGAACCTTAATTTACACAAATTAAAAATAATCAGGAAGTTGGAGGAATCTCAAAATGGAATCTAAACTGTGATGAAACAATCTAATTGGGTGATGTAATCTCACAGGAGAGACATATGAAAAAGATGCTTACCTATGTAGGTTTGGAACCTGTTTTGACTAGAAAATATAGGACTAAAGACAAGACAAACTCTAACATAAGCAATGGACTCTTGTTAGTAGTGTTGTTTCCCACAGGAGTAGGGGTTGACAATTTTGAAACTGCTGTATATTTATACTGGGAATGGACAATTGAGACCAGAAACAAGATTGTCTAGTGATGAGACAGTGAATTACCTATATTCCAACTTTTAGAGACAGGGTTTGTTTCTTTTTCTTCTTGTTGCTAAGAGATTTTCACATATTGAGGTATATGGGGTAATTGTAATTATTCAGTTTCAAAACTGATTCAGCTTGAACTAAAGAAGCCTGACTTATGGCCTATCAAACATACATTGTACATCTGCTTTAACCATTAAAGTAAAGAATGCATACTTCCTCTCCTACACTATATTGGTAACACCTTATTGACAACACCCTATTGATAACTCCCTATTGGTAACACCCATAATAGTCCCTTTCCTGACATAAGAGTCCTGCTGACCTGCTAATTTGCAATTAAATACCTCTTTAAAACTTTGAAAATGTATCCTGGGTGTGTTTAATGTATGTTCTTTGTTCTAAAAACATATGACTGTACTGGAAACTATGCTTCTCGGGAACACTTTCTAAACCTTCCCGGGTTATAATCTTCATTCTGGCTCAAGTAAAACTCTCCTATTTCTGTTATCTATTGAATGGTTGTTGGTTATTTCCATCAACATTTCTTGCATATTGTGGCAGAATTTCAGAGAAACCAAATGTAGACCACCTGGAATTTACTTTGAACTGGTGTTTGGTACCACTTGGACCCATTGAGCCTCTCTGGCTTCACAGCACTCTTCAGGTAGCCCCATTGAGTTACTCTGAAACCTGGACTTTCTTATTTAAGTTGTAGGTCCTTTTACATGAGCTGTTTCAAGTCTTAAGACTAGGTGTCTTAAGGGAATACCAGTACATTTCCTAAGTAAGAAATATCAAGAGTGAATTTCCTAGGCCAGGGTAGCCTAGGGGGAACTTCAGAGTGAATGGAGCAGGATGACATTTTTAATTTGGCTTTACATTACAAAGAATTGTGTCTATAAAGTCTGAACAAATTGTTTAGCCTCAAGAATGTGAGGAATCCATAAGAAATTCTATCATGATCAGTGACTTTAAATAATCATCCAAGAATGCACATATGAGGATTGGTCATCCACGTAGTCCAAGCCCCCAGAGTAGTTTTAGACTGTTGGTGGGAGAAACTGAGACAGGTAAGAGAGTGCTCAATACCTTGTTTAGGGAATGACTCTCACAAACAGCACACTTCCGACACACTACACTGTCCTTAGAAATTGTTCACACTTTATGGTAAAGCAAAACTAAAATAAAATGGAAATTTTGCTTCTAAAAGCTGATCAGTTCCCGAACAGACAGCCTCCCGTAGAACACTGGCTGGCTTCATGTACAGTACATACGGTGGAGCAGATAATTGCAATTGATTAACAAATTGGGGATAACTGCAAATGGTTGGATCTTTGGATCAAGATAACCCAGGATAATTTAAAATTACAGTGGACACTTTGGGACTCCTTTGAACCTCCAAAACTTGTATGTTAGCAATTAAAAGGAACATTCCAATTAGATAAGATCTTTAAAGAAGTTCACTTATTAAGTCATGGTTTTGTGAACACCACTGTAATCTTCCTTCGAAGGAAGGCCCAATATGAGCCCTTCCCAGGGTTAATGAAACTCTGAGAGATTTTCTGGGAAACCACTCTCCTTAAACAGTCAAGGGTAAACTAAAATTAAAAGAATAATAATAGAGTTGTTCAATGCTGCCAGGAGTAGTTACTGTTTGTCCCAGCTGAAACCTGACGAGATATTTGAAAGGATTTAGTGACTTATGATCAGAAATTCGACCTAATTAGAAGCTGATATTCAAAGCCTGGTAGGAATTTTTTTTTAGTCTTTCTTCCCTAAATTAAGATAAAACTAAGTACCTAGAGGGGAAAAAAGCAAATTAAGGATAATGTAATTGAATGGGTGTGTCTGTCCTTTGATAAGTAACTAACTTCCTCTCTTTATCTCCAAAAACACTTGTGACCTCTCTGGGAACTATTATCTAGACCATCCCAGATTCTTAAGTCTGAAAAAAAAGAGGTGGAAGGCAAAGAATCTTTTGGAGATGAAAACTGCTATGAAAGCACCCTTACCCAGATATATAAGGAAAATTTTTAAAACAAAGGCTATAAAATCTTTGTCTCATTTGTCTGTGTGTGTCCATATATATGCTATATGTGTGATATTTTTCTACCTCTGGATGGTATAGTTTCTGAAGGAGCTCTGTTTAATTGTCTTAAAATAAGTGCTTACAAAAATTATTTCCAAGTGTAATGGAAAATAATCCAAATGCCTTTCACCTTAATGTGATAAAAAAATAATAATAATAATCTTTGGTAAACAGCCCATTTAACTTTCTTGGTTTGAATGAAATAAGCATGCCATACGACTTATCAATATTGGATATTATGCAGCCATGCAACCTTCATTCTACTTGGATTTATTAGTCAAATAAGCTCATGTATCTCTGTTACAAAATTTGTCAGTAAAATAGCTTATAATGATATATGATTTTGTCTAATATCACCTGAAGTTTTCGTAAGTAATCTAAACAGAATTATTGGAAACAAGAAAACTGAATAGATGTGAAAAGATAAATGTTTATGGTGAAATTTTTAACAATAATTATATTTTATGGTGTATGTACTTAAAATAAGTTTGAAACCTTAGAATCTTGATAATTAAGTTAAATGATAGAAATCTTTTAAGTATCTAGATCATTTCCACATAAGAAAATATTAGATATTAATTACTAAATATAAGTTCGTCTACTTTTGGTTTATTACAGAGAAACTAAAAGATGTTTGGGTCTATTAGTAAATATGTCTTATATTTTTATTAGAGGATTATACTATGAAGTAAGACGTTTCTAGAAAATACAAAAGTATTTATAAATTTGCCAAGTCACAGAATGCTAACGTAAAAAACAGTTTACAATTGCTTACTTCTTAGTTTTCAGTAAACATTAAATTCTGCAATTGTTAAAAATTCTAGTTAATACATACAATTAAAGCTGCTAAAAATCAGTAAGAAAAATATCTTTGTATTCAAGGAAAGTAGGATGTAGATTTTCAGGAAAGAAGGTATGTAGAATAGAAATATTTTTATTTGTTTTGTGAAGAAAGGTAAATTTGCCCTAAAGTACTAAGAAAGAAAAGAAGGCATAGGATAAATTCTGATGTAAAGAAAAAGTTATAGAAGTTTTGTGGAAGAAGAACCCTCAGGAAAGAGTTTTGTGCATGATCAATTTGGCTAAGATTTAAATGAATTTAATTAAGTTAATTAGTTTTAATATAAAAGTAAGCTGGTAGATAAATTAGAATTTGGTTTTCTCTTTCTTAAAAGGATAATTTTCTTGGACCTTTATTATGCTCTTGATAAAGAGATTATAAAGATTTTATTTACTTTTGAGTGAGTCTCACTTTGGTTAAATGGACAACTAAGCATTGTTTCCCAGTGACAATTGTTTCATAGTGACACAAGATCAACGAACACTGTATCTTGTTTGATGAAGTGTTTTAAAACTTTTTGATATTTTTGGCAAGGTCCCCAAAATTCAAATCCTAAATGAAGACTTTCTTTTGAATTGAAAATTTCTCTGAGAATTTTCAGTGGACCGCTGACTTCTCAAATAAACTTTTCCTCTCTTCCTATAAAGAGAGAGATATTAAACTAATTAGGCTTATTTTTTATGCTAAATTGCATGGGAAGCATTGTCAAATAAATGATGATAAACCTTCTTAGGTTCTATTGTGTAGGAAAATATGATTCGCTATCTTAATCCTGCTACCATGTTCCTCTCACCACATGAGGAAAATGAAGATGACTGTGTTCTATTACCTTATTTGGTTTACAGATGGCTCTTACTTAAATGATAAGCAAGACATTATGCAGCTAGATACACTGTCCAGCCTCTGGAATGTCCACTACTTTCTATTAACTCTGCTAACCCAGTGAAAGATTTCCCACCACAGGCTCAGGAAATCACCACAGAAAAAACAAAGGTGGAACAAACGGGGAATTTTTCACACTACCATGCAGATGTGGTTTAGGCCTGATAACAAACCATAGTGACTATTAGAGCACAACTACCACTGCTCCTACATATGTATCAATTATGCATTGGGCACCTGAAAAGATGATTTTGTGGGGAAAACAATATTTTTGGAAACTTTCCCACAGTGACTCATAAAGCATTTACTCATTGTGCTATATGTCCTAAATTTAATCCCAGGAAAATGCTTCATGAGTCACAAGGTCACTCTTCCCTTCCCAAGGGACTCCTTGAGGTATGGACATTAAACTTTGTTCAAATGCCATAATCTCAGGGATATAAATGTTTTAATAATCATCTGAATGTTCTCACATTGGGTAGAGGCCCATCTTTGCAGAAATGCAACAGCTTTAATAGTAGATAAATTATTGAATAGGATAATTCCTGTTTGGGGAATACCTACCAAGTCACACAGTAACTGGGGAACTCATTTCACTGGACAAATAATTAAATCTGTTTGTGACATTTGGCCAATAAAACATTTTAATTAACAGTACAATCAATACCCAATTGGCAAAGCTTTTCAGAAGCATTTAATCTCTCATGACCAAAAGCTCTTCTGCTAGTACTTCTCAATCTTAGATCTACACCTCTTGGTAATCATCAATTATCTCCTTTTTAAATAATAACAGGTGGCTTGCACAATTAGATGAGGAAAGTTATGAACTAACTTTGCTTAAGGGAAATATATTTCATTGCTGTCACAGTCTTATTGAGGTACTTAAAAGAAATGAAAGGTTGGTAGCAAATTCCTTTCACAGAGAGTTCCGGGGAGACAAAGACCTTAAGGATCATGGGCTATACCCTGGAGAATTTATTTACTGGAAGAGGCATAGAATGAAAGAGTCTCTGCAGCCCTGTTGGAAAGAACCATACCAGGTAATTTTAACCAATCCATGAGCTTCAGAATTAAAGGGCGTAGACTCATAGTTTCACATTTCTCATTATAAAAACCTCCTTTGCCTGAGTGGTTTTCAACTCATGTTTCTGACACCTGACTTTAACTAACCAAGACAAATACCTCCACACCAAGATGAGAAGAAGACAGTATCTGATGTAGACAGCTGTGCCAAGATTTTGCACCAGGCCTGTATTCCCAACCTTATATCTCCTCATTTAAACCCTTGCAATGCTGAAACCATATACTCATATTCTGTGTTTGTTTCTTTTAGGAAGACTAGCCCAGAACTAACATCTGCTGCCAATATTCCTCTTTTCGCTGAGGAAGACTGGCCCTGAGCTAACATCCATGACCATCTTCCTCTACTTTATATGAGGGATGCCTGCCACAGCATGGCTTGACAAGTGGTGTGTTGGTCCCCACCCAGGATGCAAACCAGCGAACCCTGGACCACCAAAGCAGAGCATGTGAACTTAATGGCTGTGACACTGGGCCAGCCCCTCAGTTTCTGTGTTTTTATACCTGATGAATCTTCCAAAGTGTCATCTTTGCTAAACCAAATGAAAAAGTAGGTAAATGCCTTAAGCAACCCTACAACTAGTCTTGATTTGTTTAGTTGGCTCCCTTTTGGTACTGGCTCCCTTTTGTGATCCAGTTTGCAAGTCTTATTTCTATTACTCCTTGGAATCCTTGTATTCGTCATAATATTCAAACTAATAACTCTTTTCTTTACTCAGTTTTGTAAGACTGGCATGCAGGCTAGAGTAATGATTGCTCAGCAAATTGAGGTGGTCATTGATCTTACAACCCCAGACAAATTTCCTTTTCTCATAAAAACTGTGTCTAAGGACTCATTTTTAAGCTGATTATTTAAAGTATTTAATTATCTGTTCTAGGATTATTATAAACAATGTAACTATAGGAAGTAATGTAAAAGTACATGTACAATGTTTGTGCAAAATCTAAAAATAATTGGCAAATTACATAACCTATGAAATGTTTCCCCTGTTAATATATACCTTTATGCTTGTCCACTGTATCCAACATTTTCCCCCCAATGTGAATAACTGGACAAATCAATGAAATGCCATAATGTGGTGGATGAATATCTGGGCTTACCTCTGAAGGCCACATGCATGGATCTATTGTATACAGTTCACCAAAGTCTTTGAAAACTGATCTTCAGGGTAAAGTATCACTAAGGTTATAGAACAACCACTGGGCAGTGCACATGCAGGGCAGATCAAAATAGCGTTACAAAGGATTTGGAAAATGAAGTGATGACATTTTAACCAAAGACCACAAAAAGCATATGGGAACTTGTGGCCTGAATACAACCAAGTTTATTGTCTATGAAACAAACAAACAAACAAATGCTGATAAAAAATCAGCATTCTCCTTAGAATTTAAACAGGACCAAGAGGGTAACATCCACTGAACAGACACAAAGAACAGTACAGAAGCTGTGAAAACCGTAATGACATTTGAACCAAAGCCAACAGAAAGTGAATAGAAAATTATGGCCTGAACCAATGAATCAATTGCCTACTAAGACAAAATAAAACAAAAATCAGCATTCTCTTCAGGATTTAAACAAAACCCAGAGCCTCATAATATAATATACAAAGGTAAAATAATCCAAAATTACTTGGAATATGAAGAATCAGAATATCAGAATTTGCAAGGGAATTGATAATCAACAGATGCAAACCCATAAATGACACAGATTTTGGAATTATCAAAGACTTTATAGCAGCTATTATAATCATGCTTCAAAGAGTAAAGGCTAACATTCTTCAAACAAATGGAGAGATGAAAATTCTTTGTAAAGAAAAAAAAGTGAAGAATCAAATGGAAATTTGAGAACTAAAAATACAGTAATCAAAATTGTACTCACTAAATGGGTTCAATAACAGAATGGAGATGATAGAGGAGTCAGTGTACTTGAAGATAAATGAATAAAAATTATTCAATGTAAATAAAATAGAAAATATTGACAAAAATTAACAGAACCTCAGAGACCTGTCGGATTATAACAAAAACTCTAGCATTCGAAAAACTGCAATATTTCTATTAAATGTATATGGTCTAAACATACCAATGAAACAGTAGAGATTGTTGAAATGGATTTTTTTAAAATATCAAATTATTTGCTGTTTATAAAAAGCTCACTTTACATATAATGATATAGGTACTTTAAAGGCAACAGGATGAGAAAATATTTACCATCAAATTTTAGTTTAAAGAAAAGTGGTGCGGCTTTATTAATATAAGACGCAGAATATTTTAGATCAAGGAAAATAATCAGTTATCAACAGGAACATAACCTAGTGCTAAAAAGGTCAGTTCACCAGTAATACATAACATAATAATCCTAAATGTACATACATTTATCAAGAGTTTTAAAGTACATGAAAGAAAAATTGATAGAACCAAAAGGAGAAATGGAGAATAACTGGTATTTTTCGCTGGAACATAATTTTCAGCGATCTTCTTGGAATTTCAAATGCAGTTGAAAGGCTTTCTAAATATAATTTAATTTTAGAAGTTTTCATGAATTCTGATGAAAAAATAAAAGTTCATTACTATCAGTATATACAGGTAATAAGAATTTATTTTAAAAATGAATTTATGTGTCCTAGAACCTCTTATTATGTGTTTACTCAAGTTGCTTTTCTAATCTTTATGGAAAAAGTGAGAGTGAAGAGTTGATGCTTCCCCCTTCAGGGTCTATAACTATGTTTGATTTATCTCTTATAAAAGTCCCAACTCTGACATTTTGATAAGCATTTTTTTTAATTTCAAGTTTTTTATCCAGAAGACTCTTGAACTTTGAAACAATCAAATACGACTTGACCATCCCTTGCAGACCTTTGAATAAAAACTATAGAATTTCTGCACTAATTTAAGTTTTAAAGGAGGCAAAATCAGTTGCACACATTGTTTTTCTCCTGATGGAACTATTGATGATGTTATCTTTCCATGGTACTCCCTGCCAATCAGTTTGTCATTAATGGGCATGCAGTAAGAAAAAAAATAAAGTATGCTATGAAAAGAAAAAGCTAGGGCATTCATTCATTTATTCAGCATAAAAACATTACATGAATGCCTATTCTGAGATATAGAGATTAAAGTGGACAGCACAATCTTTACTGTGAAACATCCTACTATTTAAAAGAGTTTAGAAAATTAGTTCACAAAAACAAAGTAATATAATTCTAACACATATACAGAAGTGATACAGTCCAATGAGTACTGTTCCCATGCAAAGCAAAGCCTGGGGACATAAGTTTATTCCAATGATGCTGCTATTGCTCAAAACAATTTTGGAACTCTTCATTTGGATCTTCCTTCAGAACCTTTGGCACATCCTTGTGAGTATTTTAGTGGGATAAATTCACAGCTGTGGAATGCGGATATGATTTTTGAAAATAATCAAAAGCTTTACAAAGGAAAGATGTTGAAATAATGGGAACTGTAATTGGAGAGGTGCCAGGAGAATGGTGCTCAACAAATGGCTTGATTTTTAAGGGGGAAAAATGGATTATGGCAATCGATGTCAGTAAATCTTGGTATGCATGGCTCTCTGGCAAAACTGTAGAGTGGATTATTAAACAGATGGTTTGTAAGCACTTAGAAAGTGAGGTAGCGATCACTAAAAGGAAGCTTAAGTACTTTAGTAGTGAGTTTGTCATGGTAAACTCATGCTCCTTTCTAATAGCATTATCAGATTTGCCCAATTAGAGTAATGGTACATGTGGAAAGGAAAGAAAATTAACATTTATTAAACTTCTCTTTGGCACTGTGTTAGCCCTTTATATGCTTTATATCATTGAATCTTCACCAACATCCTACAAGAGACATATAATCACCCTTAATTTACTGATGAAGTAGTTAAGGCTCAATGAATTTGAGTAATGCAGCACAAAATTGATAAGCCTAAAATTAAAAAAAGTTTATTCAGTTTCAAAATTTGTGTTTGCTTTTTAAAAAAATTATGTAATATTTCAAACATACAGAAAAATATAATTAATATATCCATCACCCCCACACACCCCCTCAACATTAACAAATCCTAATGTTTTCTCATATTTTCTTCTGGTTTTTAAAGAAATAAATTTTGCAAATACAGTTTGACCTTTTATACCTTTCACCATCTCATTCCTTTTGCTTCTCCTTCAGAAAAAACTGTTATCTGGAAGTTGATATGAATTCTATCTACCCATGCTATTTCAATTTTTGCATATGTATCCATATGTCATGGTATTTAGTATTTCTTTTATGCTTTAAAACTTAATTAAATAGTATTATATTGTATATGTTTTTATGGAACTTCCTTTTCTCATTCAATACTATCATTGAGATTTATTCATGTTGATATATATAGTTCTCTAGTTCAATTTCTAGTTCAAAATTCCATTGTATGCTTTTTTATCCATACTCTTACTTAGTTTCCCCCAAAATTTGTACTCTGGCACTTAGTACAGCAATAAATATTCCTGTATATGTTATCTTTGTGCACATGTGCTAGAGTTTTTCTATATACCTTGGCATGAAATTGTGAGTAATGCACATTTCAAATTTACCAGCTATTTTCAAAATTGCTTTCCATAATTGTTGACCAATTTACAATCCCTTTGGTGTTAGTTTTTAAAATTTTTACCAGTCCTATGGGTCTGGAAAAATACTTCATTTTTATTTTAATTTGCCTTCCCCTGATTAATAATAAAGTTCATAATAGTTTCTTATATTTAATGCTCGTTCAAGTTTCCTTTTCTGTGAATTGCCCATCTATATAATTTGCTTATTTTTATATATATTTTATTTTACTTATTGGTTTGTAGTAGTTATGTCTTATGAATTGTATATATTTAATCATAGGCTATGGCACATATTTTTACTTTGTTTATAGTACTCTTTAATACAGAAAAATTTTGTTTTAATATTGTCAAATTTATTAATATTTTCTGTTATGGTTTGTGCTCATTGTGTCTTATTCAAGAAATCCTTTGGGCCAGCCTGTTGGTGCAGCAGTTAAGTGCGCATGTTCCACTTCTTGGCGGCCCAGGGTTCGCTGGTTCAGATCCCGGGTGCGGACATGGCACCGCTTGGCACGCCATGGTGTGGTAGGCATTCCACATATAAAGCATATAAAGTAGAGGAAGGTGGGCACGGATGTTAGCTCAGGGCCACGCTTCCTCAGCAAAAAAGAGGAGGACTGGCAGTAGTTAGCTCAGGGCTAATCTTCTTCAGGACAAAAGATATCTTTCTCTATCTAGAGATATATATATATATATATATATATTTATATATATATATATATATAAAATTTTGCTTTCTATTAAAATAGCTATAGTTTTGACTTTTTACTTTGATGTCTTCAATGCATATGGAATTTATTTTTGTGAGATCTGTGAGGTAGGGATTTAACACATAGAGAGTCAATCCAAAAATCTGATACTACATAGGATATTCTTTCCTTACTCATCTGTAATACCATCTGTGTTAGATATCACATATATGCACATATATATGCATATGTTCATATATACAATGTTTTTCTAGATTCTACAGTTTGTTCCATTAATCTTATCTGTCTCTGTGAAAATATCACTTTTTAAAAACAGATTATAACTTTATGACATATGTGGATATCTGGTATGGAAGTATTCCTCCTTTGTTTTCTTCTTCAAGAGTGTTTCTTGTATTCCTGGACATCACACTTCCAAATAAATTTTAGAATCAATTTTTATGGTAAATCCTATTGCTATTTGGATTGGAATAGCATTGGATTTGAGATATTAATTAGAGAATTATTACCATCTTTATGAAATTATTTTCCCATTTAGAAACATGGCATATCTCTATTTATTCAGACATCTTTTAGAAGTATACTTCAAACATTTTATTTACATTTTGTCATTAAGCCTCAGGCTTATATCTCCATTAATAATATAGATTCACTGACAACATAGGCCTTGTGAAACATGTCTTTATGTCCTCTACAGTGTTTATTACAGTGTTAGATACATGATTGAAGCTAAGTAAGTACTGTACTCTTGATTTGAATCCATGGCATGACAGTTGATATCAATGTAGTTTTAACATTATACCTAACACAAATTCCTAACACTAGATATAAGAATATTTAATTCATGAATAAAATTAGATGATTATCAATATTAAGTCAAAAGTAGAAAATCAGCGATATGCTGTTTCATGTTAGGTTAGAAAGTTGACTCCGTGTGGTAAAAATATTTCATCCCTAATATGGGGAAATTGAAGTTATGCACTTTCTTGTTTTTGGTATCGTCATTGTTGTGTAATTTTATGTGCATATTTACTTATAAAAACATGTTTGATAAGAAACAGAAGAGGAAAATGACTCTCAAAGATCAGCAAAAATTATATCCACTAAAACCAGAAGATGAGTGGCTCATTCAAATGCAGACTGTCTTCTGTGCTGATGAGCATCATTGTAGATACTAGTCAGCAAGCATCAGGATCCAGTTCACAGCAACAAAACCAGACCTTTTTATTCTTGTTTTCGTTAACTGAGAGAAGTTGACTCAAATAGAATTTTTCCAAAATTTGAAACAAAAGACCTAGAATTTCTAGTTTCAGAACAATATCTCATATACTCAGTTTTGCATGCTGTTTCCCTCTAAATATAGGTAAAAATACCCCAGAAATTATTCAACAGATAATGACAAAAGGACTCTGAAAGCTAGGAAAAAAGTATACTAGCTTCTTCATGGGTGATCTCACCTGTGAATAGAATTTGCAGCATAAAACACCTGTGTTTTCCTGCCCTCCAGTCAGTGGCATAAAGTTATCTGGGCATAGTGGCTTCTCTCTTGTGCCCTGTGCATGTTCTCCTAGGGAAATAAGGAAGCCAGGAAGATGTGTTCTATGCCTAATGGCAGCATCAGTAGATATTGAGTGGGAGAACCAGTAGCACCAGAAGAATGAAGCAGGCTAGAATAACATTACAAAGACTGAGGGGATAAACTGCCATTGGAACTAGAGTCCACAAAATTACATCAAAATCTATATGATAAATCTGATCAAGGTAACTCTCTGCTAAAATAGACTTACATAGGATCAGATGCCCCCCTAATAAAATTAACAAAATTCTCACTATACAGTAGAAACTCACCCATCATAAGAAGAACTAGCAAAACCAAAGTTTGATTGAGTGAAATAAAAAAGCTGACACATATACTGAGGTAAATTGGATGTTGTAATTACCTGATGACGATTTTAAAACTACTGCCGTAAAAATCCCTTAATAACCAATTAAAAATTCTCTTCAAATAATGAAAAAATAGAAAGTTTCACAAAGAAAACATATAAATAAGAACAAAAAGGAAATTATACAACTGGAAAATAGACTGAGGAAAAAATAAAACTTGTTGAATGAGCTCAATAGTAGATAGGACATGACAGAGAATAGAATTCTTGAATTATAAAACAGATTGATAGAATTTACTCAATCTAAATAACAGAGAGAAAGTAAACCAAAAGAAAATGAGCAGTGATATCTTAGACAATAATAAAAAATCTAACATTTTTATTATTAGAGTCCCAGAAGAAGAGGCAAAAGAGTGTAGGACTGAAAAGTTATTATAAGAAATAATGAGTGAAAACTTGTCAATTTTGTCAAAATTCATAAACCTGCAGATTTAAGAAGTGAGTAAATCCCAAATAGGATAGGCTCAGAGAAAGTCATCCTCTAAAACATAATTAAGCTTTGGAAAAGTAATGAAAAGGGAAAAAACATGAAAAACAGCCAGAGAGGAATGACACAATATCTAAAAAGGAACAATAATGCAAATAAAGGTGGATTTCTCACCTGAAACAAGGAAGGTCAGAAAGAAGTGGCACAACAGATTTCAAGTATTGAAGGAAAAAAACACCTGTCAATTCTGAATCCTATACCTTGTAAAATTATCCTTTAGGAATGGAGGGGAAATAAAGACATTCTCAGAAGAAGAAAAACCAAGTGAATTTCTTGCTGGAAGACCCACACAAATAATAGCTGAAGAAATATCTCCAAAGAGAAAGAAAATCACAATAAGAGAAGACTGGAAAAAATGAAAAATAAGGCTGAACATTTAGAAAGGAAAGAAGAGCAAGAAAACATAAAAGTAAAGGCAAACATAATAGATTATCCTTCACCTCATGAGTTTTTTAAGTCATATTTATGGTTCAAACAATAATTATAACACTGTCTGATGTCATGCTTAATGTACATAAGAGAAATACTTAAAATCATATGTTTAAAGTGGGAGAGAAAAGGGATCTAATGGAATAGAAGTTTCTGCACTTCACTTGAAGTGGTAAAACTTCAAAATCTGTAGCCTGTGATAAGTTATATATGTATATAAATGATAATCCATACAGCAACAACTAAGTAAGAAACAATGTACTAAAGAAAACCTTAAAAAATATACAAGCAACCCACAGAAGAATGAGGAAAGGAGAGAACAAAAAGAAAACTAAAAAGAAAATCGCAGACATAGGAGCTAACATATCAATAATCACTTTAAATGTAATTGGCGTAACTACAACAATTAAAAGACAGAAATTGCGGGGCTGGCCCCGTGGCAGAGTGGTTAAGTTCACGCGCTCCACTGCAGGTGGCCCAGTGTTTCATTGGTTCTAATCCTGGGCACGGACATGGCACTGCTCATCAAAACATGCTGAGGCAGCATCCCACATACCACAGCTAGAAGGACCCACAACGAAGAATATACAACTATGTACCGGGGAGCTTTGGGGAGAAAAAGGAAAAAAAAAAATCTTAAAAAAAAAAAGACAGAAATTGCCAGAGTGGATAAAAAGCCACACGGACAAACCAACTGTATGCCATCCAAAAGAAACTCAATTCAAGCCTAATGACAGAAGTAGGTTGAAAGTAAAAGAGTGGAAAGAGATATATCATGCAAATAACATTGAAAAAGAGAATGGACATATTAACATCAAATAATCAAAGAAGGTTACTAGGGACTTAACTAAAATAGGATCGATCCACCATGAAGTTATTGCAATTCATAATGTGTATGTACCAGACAACAGAACTCCAATACACGTATAGCAAAAATAGAGCTGAAATGAGAAAAAGATAAATTGATAAATATAGTTGGGGACTTCAATAGCTAACTCTCAGCAATTGATAGAATTACTATTCAGAAAATCATCAAGCATGTAGAAGAACTAGACAATACCAAGATCCAAAAGGATCTAACTGCCATTTATAAAACATTCCACTCTACAACAGGAAAATACACTTTTTTCAAGCACTCAGGGAACAGTCACTATACTAGAATATATTTTGAGTCATGTTATTAATCTTAACATATTTAGAAGAATTGGTATTATACAGAGTGTGTTCTCTGATACTAATGGAATCAAACTAGAAATCAATAACAGAAAGACAATGAGAAAATCACCAAACACTGGGAGATTAAACAATATATGTCTAAATAATCTATGGGTCAAAGAGGAAATATAAAAAGATTTGAAAAAAATGAATGAAAATGAAAAAAATCAAAATTTGTAGGATGAAGCTAAAGTAGTACTGTGAAAGAAATTTATGGCACAAAATGCTTATATTAGGGAAGAATAACATGTGATCCAGCAATTCCACTGCTGGGTATTTATCCAAAGAACAGAAAAACACAAACGCATAAAGATACGTGCATCCGTATGTTCATTGCAGCATTATTCACGAAAGCCAAGACTTGGAAGCAAACTAGGTGTCCATCAAGGCATGAATGGTTAAATAAGATGTGGTACATATACATAATAGGTTACCTCTCAGCTATAAAAAAAGATGAAATCATGCCAATTGTGACAACATGGATTGACTTTGAGGGTATTACGGTAGGTGAAATAAGTCAGGCAGAGAAAGTCAAATACCATATGATCACACTCATAAGTATAAGATAAAAACAACAATAACAAGAGAAACAAACAAACACAGATACAGAGATAAGTAGAGTGGTTACTGGACGGGAAGGGGGGAGGGTGAGGGGCAAAAGGGGTGACAGGGTACGTGTGCAGTGATGGGTGGTAATTAGTATTTGGGTGGTAAACATGATGTAGTCTACACAGAAATTGAAATATAGTAATGTACACCTGAAATTTATATAATATTATAAACCAATTTTACAGCAATAAGAAAGTAACAATCATAAATCTTAGTTGTTACTGCAAAAAACTAGAAAGGGAAGAGCAAAAATTCCCAAAGCAAACAGAAGGAAAGAAATAATGAACACAAAAGCATAATCAATAAAATTGAGAAGAGAAAAACAATGTAGACAACTAATTAAACAAAAGTTAGTCATTTAAAAGTCAATATAATTGACAAATCTCTAGTAATATTACAAAGATAGAAAGAGCACAAACCACCCATACCAGGAGTGGAAGAGAGCATCACAAAAGAGCCTACATCCATTAAAGGATAATAAGAAAATAGTGCTCATGAATTCAATAACTCAGAAGAAATTAGCCAATTCTTTAAAAAACACAAACTGCCCAACAGAACTGGATAACCTGAATAGCCCTATAACTATTAAAGAAATTAAATTTGTAACTAGAATACTCCCAAAAAGGAAAGCTCCAGGCCCAGATGTTTTCATGGGAAAATTTTACCAAACCTTCAAAGAGAATTAACACCAATTTACAAAATCTCTTCCATAAAATAGAAGAGGAGAGAACACTTTCCAGCTCATTTTATGAAGCCATCATTATCCTCTGTGATTACTAATTTTATGTGTTAACTTGGCTGGGCCATGGTGCCCAGAAGTTTGGTCAAACAAAAGGAGAGCTCCCAGGAGTAAGAGGGAATTCTTCAGCACATGCCTTTGGAGTTGAATAGTAATATTGGCTCTTTTCTTGGTCTCTAGTCTGGTGGCCTACACTGCAGAATTTAGACTTGCTGGGCTCCATTACAATGTGTGTCAATTCCTTAAAATGAATTTCTTTCTCTCTCTATACACATCCTTTTGTCTCTGTTCCTCAGGAGAACCCTGACGAGTATACCCTGACCAAAATCAGGCTAAGATAGCACAAGGAAAGAAAACTTCAGACCAATATCTCTCATAAACTTAAGCGAAAATTCTCAATAAAATTTTAACAAATACATCTAAAAATGTATAAAAAGAATAATATACCACAAGCAAGTGGGATTTATTTCAGGTATGTAAGGCTGGTTCAATAATCAAAAAACAATCAGTGTAATACACCATATCAACGGGCTGAGGAAGAAAAAGCATATGATAATATCAAGTGATGCAGAAAAAGCATTTGATAAGGTTCAATACCCATTCATGGTAAAAAAAAAAAAAATCTAGTGCCCTATAAAGAGGAAACCTTATGTAATCTCATAAAGAGCATCTACTTTAAAAAATAGCAGGTAACATCATATTTAATGGTGAAAGACTGGATGTTTTCCTCTCTAAGATAAGGAATACGGCAAAGACCTTTACACTCACCATTCTTAGTCAGCAGTACTGGAAGGTATAACCACTATACAAGGAAAGAAAAAGGAAAAAAACACACTTGGAAAAGAAGAAATAAAGTAGTCTCTATTTGTTGATAACCTAATTATCCACATATAAAATCCCAAGAGTTCTACAAAAATATTCTAAAAGTAATATGTGAATTCAGTGAGTTCATAGGATACAAGATCAACACATGCAAAAAAATAACAATTGTATTTCTGAATACTGACAGTGTTCAAGTAGAACCTGAAATTTACAAACAATGCCATTTGCAAATGCTCAGATGAAAATAAAATAATTAGCTATAGCTCTAACAGACATGTACAGGTCCTGTATGATAAAAATTATCAAATGCTGATGAAAGAAATCAAAGAAGACGTAATTCTTAGAAGTCTCAACATAGTAAAGATGTCAATTGTCCTTAAATTTACCTATAAGTTAAATGCAGCTTCTATCAAAATCTCAGCAAGGTCTTTCATAGATGAAGGGGGTTTATTCTAAAATTTAAACCAAAAGGGAAAAGTGATAAAATAGCCAAAACAATCTTGAAAAAAGAAGAATAAAGTAAAAGGAATCATTCTTCTTAATTTTATGGCTTACTATTTAGCTCCTCTAATGAAAACAATGTGATACTGGTGGAGAGATGGACACATAAATAAATACTATAGAATATAGAATCTATAAACAGATTCATACAAACATGTCACTTTTTTTTAAAGATTGGCACCTGAGCTAACAACTGTTGCCAATCTTGTTTTTCTTTTCATCTTCTTCTCCCCAAAGCACCCAGTAAATAGTTGTATATTCTAGTTGTGAGTGCCTCTAGTTGTGCTATGTGGGACGCTGCCTCAGCATGGCCTGATGAGCAGTGCCATGTCCACGCCCAGGATCCGAACTGGAAAAACCCTGGGCCACCAGAACAGAATGTGCGAACTTAACCATTGGCCACAGGGCCGGCCCCTGTCTAGCTAATTTTAACAAAGAAGCAAAAACAATCCAATGAAGCAGGGATAAATTTTTCAACAAATAATGCTAGAGCATTTGGGCATCACTAAGACAAACAGAGAGCACAAGTGACTGCCTCGACAAACATCTCACACTTTATAAAGAAATTTAACTCAAGATGGATCATGGGCTTTAGGGGAAAACATGGAACTCTAAAACTTGTAGGAAAAAAAAATAGGAAATCTTTAAGACCTAGGACTAGGCAAAGAGTTCCTAGACTTCATACCAAAAGCGCACTCCATATTGATAATTTGGACCTCATCAATATTAATTTTTTTGCTCTATCAGAGACCCTGTATAGAAGTTGTTTAGACAAGTTACCGACTGGGGTAAAAGATTGACAAATTACTGTATTCGCTTCCTCCTCCTGCTGTAACAAATTGCCAAAAGTTTGTTAGCTTCAAACAACACAAATTTATTATCTCCCATCTGTGCATGTCAAAAGTCCAAAATGGGTCTTCCTGGGCTAAAATCAAGATGTTGGCAGGACTGCTTTCCTTTCTGGGAAAAGGGGGTAAAGTATTTTCTTATCTTTTCTGGCTTCTAGAGGTTGTCCTCATTTGTTGGCTCATGGCTCCTTCCATCTTCAAGCCAACAATGCAATCACTCAACCTCTGCTTCTATGATCCTATCTCCTTTTTTAACTCTGACTTTCCTGCTTACCACTTTTATTGATAAGACCCTTGAAATTACATTAGGTCCGCCCAAGTCATCCAGGATAATCTCCCCTTCTCAAAGTAAGTAAAATGATAGCCAGCTATAACCCTATCTGAAAAATTATTTCCCCCATGCTGTGTAGCATAACATATTCTCAGGTTCTGGGAATTAATATGCAGACATATTTGGAGGGGTGGTGTCATTATGATGCCTATCACAGTCACATATCAGACAGAGGACTTGTATTTAGAATATCAAAAGAATTACAAAACTCAACATTAAAAATAAAACAACTTAATTGGAAAATGGGCAAAAGATATGCACAGACATCTCACCAGAGAGATACATATACATATGTGAAATAAGCACATTAAAAGATGTTCAACATCAGTAGCCAGTAGAGAAATGCAAATTAAAACCACAATGAGATATTGCTGCATACCTATTGCAATGGCCAAAATTTTTAAAAATATTGATAATACCAAAAGCTGGCAAGGGTTTAGAGAAGCTAGGTCACTCATACTTTGCTGGTCAGAATGTAAAATGATAAAGCCACTCTGCAAAATCATTGGAGAGCTCCTCCAAAACTCAAAATGGATGTACCGTAAGTCTCAGCTCTTGCGCTATGAGGTATAATCGCAGAGAAGTGAAATCTTATTTTCATGAACAATTTTGCACATAGATATTCATAGCAGCTTTATTTATGATAGCCTCAAACTGTAGACTACGCAAATATACTTCACTGAGGGAATGCTTAAACAAACCATGGTATACTACTCAGCAATAAAAAGGAATGAATTATTGATACAGGCAACAACTTGTATATATCTCAGGGAAATTATCCTGAGCAGAAAGAAAATAATACCGAATGGATGTCTACTACATGATTATATTTACTGAACACTTGTGAAATAGCATAATTATAGAGATGGATAATAGACTAGTGGTTGTCAATGGTAAAGGATGATCAGAGGGTTGGTAGCTGTGATTTTAAAGGGATAGCATCAGGGAATCATGGGGTGATGGAAGAGTTAAGTATCTTGATTGTGGTGGAGGTTTCAGGAAGCCACACGTGTTCAATTCTCACACAGAGCTACACATGCACACACACACATATAAATGCGTACATATGTAACCAGTGAAATCCAAATAAGCACAAAGATTGTTCCAATGTCAATTGCTTGGTTTTGATATTGTACTATATAGGTATGCAAGATGTTGGTGGATTCTGGGTGAAGTGTTTATAGGATCTCCCTGTACATTTCTTTGCACCTTCCTCTGAATCTGTAATTACTTCAGAATAACAAGATTTTTTTAAAATAAGCTACAGTAAAAATTATCACATGGATTATTCCAGGGAACAAAATTGTGTCTAATTGCTCATCTCTCCAAAAAATTTATATGATAGGAGATATGAGTGGCCTTTTTACTTTCACTGAAGCTTAAAGAGTTAGAGAACATCTGAATTGTCGCATCCTGCCTAAAGTTAGTGTGGCTTAGGTATTTATGCAAACCACTTTAGTAAGGTATAATTGGCATTTTAAAAAACTGCACATATTTAATGTTTACATCTTCATGAATTTGAGGATAAGTATACAGCCATGAAACCATCATCACCGTCAAGGCCATAGCTAGGCCATCATCTCCTAAAGATTTCTCTCACCTTCTTTATTGTTACTTTGTTTGTGGTAAGAATACTTAAGATAGGATTTACCCTCTTAGAAAAATTGAAGTGTGCACTAATATTGTTAGCTATAGGCTCTATGCTGTACAGTAGACCTCCAGAGCTAATTCATGTTACATAACAGAAATTTCTTATGCTTTCACAATCATCTCCAAAATTCCCACTTTCCCCAACTCCTGGAATCACCTTTCTACTCTCTGCCTCTGTGAGTTTGACTATTTCAAATTCCACATATAAGTGAGATAATACAGTATTTGTCTTTCTGTGTCTGGCTTATTTTGCTTAGTATAATGTCCTCTAGGTAAAGCCATGTTGCTCCAAATGGCAGGTCTTTCGTCTTTTTTAAGGCTGAATAATATTCTTTTGTATGTATATGCCCTGTTTTCTTTACCCATTCACCTGACAACAGATGTTTAAGTTTTGTTCATATCTCTATTATTGCAGATAATGCTGCAATGAGCATGAGACTTCAGGTAACTCTTTGAGATGCTGGTTTCAACTTCTTGCGATAAATACCCAGAAGTGAAATTGCTGGGTCAGACGGTAACTCTATTTTTTTGAACTTTTTGAGAAACTTCTATACGATATTCCATAATGGTTACCCCACTGTGCATTCTTATCAACAATGTGCCAGAGTTCTCTTTTCTCCACATTCTTACCAACACTTGTCTTGTATTTTTTTAATAGTAACCATCCAAACAGATGTGAGGTGAGACATCATCATAGTTTTGATTTGCATTTCACTATGTTTAGTGATGTTGAACACATTTTCATACACCTGTTGGCCATCTGTGTCTTCATTAGAAAAGTGACTATTAAGGTCATTTGCTCACTTTTTATTCATGTTACTTGTTTGGCTGCTATTCAGTTGTAGGAGCTACATATATACTTTAGATATTAGCCCCTTATCAGATATATGGTTGGTAAATATTTTCTCACATTCCATATGTTGACTTTTCATTCTGCGGATTGCTTCCTTTGCTGTGCAGAAATTTTACAATTCAGTGTCATCCTATTTATTTTTTTTTATTTTCTGGCCTGCATTTTGATGTCATATCCAAAAAACCCTTTACCAAGACCATATCAAGGAGACATTTCCCTATGTATTTTCCTTGTGATTTAAAAATTACAGATTTTATATTTATGTCTTTAATCCATTGTGAGTTGATTTTTGTGTATGGTGTAACAAGGCAATCCAATTTTATTCTTTAGCACGTCAATATCCAGTTTCCCAGCACTATTTGCTGAAGAGACTATCCTTTCCCCATTGTTTAATCTTGGCACCCCTGTCGAAGACCACACATGCTTGGATTCACTTCTTCGCTCTCTATTCTGTCCCACTGGTCTAGATGTCTGCGTTTATGCCACTCCCATACTGTTGTGATTTCTATATCTTTGTAATATAATTTGAAATCAAGAAGTATGATGCTTCCAGTTTTGCTCTTATTGCTTAAGATTCCTCTGGCTATTTGGGGTCATTTGTGATTCCGTATAAAATTTGGGACAGTGTTTTCTATTTCCAGGGAAAGACCAGTTGGATTTTGATAGGAGTTGTCTTGAATCTGTAGATGACTTTTGGCAGTATGGACATTAAGAGTATTTATTCTTCCAATCCATGGACACGGGGGATCGTTTCATTTATTTGTGTCTTTTTCAATTTCTTAAGCAGTGTCTTTTGGTTTTCATCGTAAAGATCTTTCACCTCCTAGGTTTAATTTATCCCTATGTACTTCATTCTTTTTGATGCTATTGTAAAAGAGATTGTTTTCTTACTTTGTCCTTCAGATAGTTCTTTGTTAGTGTGTAGAAACTGAACTGATTTTTGAATGTTAAATTTATATCCCGCCACATCACTGAATTTGTTAGTTAGTTCTAAGAGTGCTTCAGTGAAGACTTTAACGTTTTCTAAATATAGCGTCATGTCGTCTGAAAACAGATAATTTTACTCCTCGTTTTTCAATTTGGGTGCCTTTTATTTTCCTTCTGTTGCCTTAATATCTAGCTAGGACTTCCAGTCGATGTTGAACAGAAATGGTGAGAGTGGGCATACTTGTCTTGTTCCTGATCTTAGGGGAAATAAAACCTTTTAGATTTTCACTACTGAGTATGATTTTAACTGTGGGCTTGTCATATACAGCCTTCATTATGTTGAGATACACTCCTTCTATACCTAATTTGTTCGGAGTATTTATCATCAAAGGATGTTGATTTTTGTCAAATGATTTTCGGCATTTAGTGAGATGATCGTATGACTTTTATCATTCATTCTATTAATGTGATGTATCACATTTATTTATTTGCATATGTTTTTCTGTCCTTGCAACCCAGGGATAAATCCCACTTGATCGTAGTGTATGACACTTTCAATGTGTTGCAGAATTTGGCTGACTGGTATTTGGTTGAACACATTTGCATCCACGTTCATCAGGGACATTGGCCTGTAATTTTCTTTCCTTGTAGTGTCCATGATTGGCTTTGGAATCAGAGTAATGGAAGCCTTGTAAAATGTTTGAAGTGTTCCTCTCTCTTCAAGTGTGTAGAAATGTTTGAAAAATATTGCCATTCTTTCCTCTTGAAATGTTTGGTACAATTTTCCAGAGAAGACATCTGGTCCCAGACTTTTCCTTGTTGGGAGGTTTTGGATTACTGACTGAATCTCCTTGATCATTATTACTCTTTTCAGATTTTTCTACTTCTTCGTGAATCAGTCTTAGTAAGTTCTATGTTTCTAGGAATTTATCCATTTCTTCTATGCTGTCCAATTTGTTGGCATTTAATTTTTCATAGTAGACTCTTGTTTCTGTATTCCCATTGTATTTCTGTGGTATCACTTGTATTATCCCTTCTCTCCTTTATTATTTTAATCATTTGAACCTTCTCCGTTTTTGCTAACTTAGTCTAGCTGAGTGAGTCAATTTTGTGTATCTTTTCTAAAATCCAACTCTAAGTTTTGTGGATATTTTCTATTGTTTTTTCCCCTTATCAGTTTCATTTAGTTCTTCTCTACTTCTTATTTCTTTCATGCTGCTTACTTTGGGTTAGTTTGTTCTTCTTTTTCTAGTTCTTTGAGGATTAAAGTTACATTTTTTGTTTGAGGTCATTCTTTTTTCTTAATGTAGGCATTTATCAATATAGACTTCTCTCTTAGAAGTGCTTATGTAGCCTGCCATACATTTTGTCATGTTGTGTTTCCATTATTGATTCTCTCAAGGTATGTTTTTATTTCTTCTTTGACTCATTGGTTGTTCAGAAATGTGGTCTTTAATTTCCACATATTTGTGACTTTTTCACTGTTCCCCCTGTTATTGATTTTTAGTTTCATATCATCATGGTCAGAAAAGATACGTGATACAATTTCAATCTCTTAAAACTTGTTAGGAATTTTTTTGTGGCCTAACATATGATTTAACTTGGAATATGTTCCATATGCACTCAGGAAGAATGTGTGTTCTGCTTCTGTTTGATGGAATGTGTTGATATGTATGTTATCCATTTGGTCTATAGTGTTATTCAAATCTACTGCTTCCTTATTGATTTTTTATCTGGATAATCTTTCCAGTTTTGAACGAGAGCTATTTTAGTCCCTACTCTTATTATATTGCTGTCTATTTCACCCTTCACATCTGTTAATATTTCCTTACAATATTTAAGTGTTCCAATATTCGGTGCATGCATATTTTCAGTTGTTATATCTTCTTGATAAATTGACCCCTTTGTCATTATATAATGAAAATCTTTGTCTCTTGTGACAATTTTTGACTTGAAGTCTGTTGTGTCTCATATAAGTATTGCCACCCCTAGTCTCTTTAGGCTACCATTTGCATAGAATATCTTTTTCCCCACCTTGTCTTCCATATTTTGTGTGGCCTTAAAGCTTCAGTGAATTTCTTGTTGGCAGCGTATGGTTGGGTCTTGCATTTTTATCCATTCATCTACTGTAAAGTCATGTGCCACTCGGCGACATTTCAGTCAATGATGAACTGCATATATGATGATTGTCCAATAAGATTATAATGGAGTTGTGGTATTCTTATCACATAGTGTCTTTATAGCCATTGTAACACCATAGTGCATCACATCACTTATGTGTTTATGGTGATGCTGGTGTGAATGCACCTACTGAGCTGCCAGTCATACAAAAGTATCACACATGCAATTATGTACAGTATGTAATACTTGATAATCACAATAAATGACTGTATTATTGCTATGTGTATTTACTATATTATGTTTTAATCATTATTTTACAGTCTACTCTTTCTACTTATTAAAAAACATTCCCTGTAAAACAGCATGCCATGTTTTGCCAGCAGCAGCCTCATACATATATGTTTTCTGTGTCTCAATTGCATCATTTCTCTTGTGCTTGACTTAATCTCACGTTGTTTTCTTCATCATGACCTCTAACCTCACAAAATCCACTGTTAATATTGCCAGTAGGAGGACACATGGAGTGATTGACATGGAAATGAAATTAAAAGTGATTAAGGACTATTTAGGTGTAAAATCATGATGGATAGTACTAGCCAGTCAGGCATGTGCCATTCCACCATAGCTATGATCTTGAAGAACAAGAATAAAGTGACAGGAACTCTTGAAGTATCTGCTTAATTGAAACCAATAAGACTAATTAAAATCTGAGAAGGTCCTATAGCAGACTTGGAGAAACTTCTATTAACCTGCATTGAAGACCAGATGGAGAAGCATGTCCTTCTTAGCACCATGTTTATCATGGCCAAAGAAAAGGTTGTACCTGAATAAAATGTTGAATTTACTGATAGCTCTGAGTGGTTAAAAAGATTCAAGAATAGTTATTCATTATATAACGTGAAAGTGAATGATGAGTCTTAGAGTGCTGACATGAAGGCAGTTGAAGAATTTTTGGAAGCTCTGAATTAGCTGATTGTGGAGGAAAATTATTTGCCACAACCAATATTCAAAATTAATGAAATCTCCCTATTCTAGAAATGGATGCTTGAAAGAACTTTCATCCATAAGGAAACCAAGTCAGCGCCAGGTTTCAAGGCTTCTAAAGACAAAATAATAGTCATTCTTGGGGGAAACATTGGAGGTTAAAAATGAAAATCCTTTGTGATCTGGCACAGTGAGAACCCCAGGGCTTTCAAGCATCTCAATGAGCACACTCTGCCAATATACTATAGGAGTAATAAGAATTCATGGAAAACCTAGCTCTTTGGCCAAGTTGCCCTCCTGAATTGCTATGACTGTCAAATGGAGAAGTACTCTTTGGAGAATAGTAAACCTCTCAAGATTTTATTTATTGTTGATAATGCTCCTAGATATCCCCCTTTTACTGATGATCATCTTCATCCTAATATCAAAGAAATGTTTCTCCGTCCAAACACCACCTCTTTGATTTGACTGGTGGGTCAAGGAGTAGCAGTAGCTTTTAAGGTTTAGTACCTAAGGAGGACCTTTTCCCAGGCTATGGCTGCAATTGAGGAAGACACTGAGAAAATACTGATACAGTTCTTGGAGGATTACAACATCCATGATTGTATCAAGATCCTTGCTTGAAACACATAGATAAGGAGAACAGATTGGTGGTCACCAGAGGGAAAGGAGATGGGGGAGGGTGAAACAGTCAAAGGAGCACATATGTATGGTGATGGATGAAAACTAGACTATTGGTGGTGAACATGATGCTGTCTACACAGAAACTGAGATATAACAATGTACACCTGAAATTTACCCAATGATATAAGCCAATATGACCTCAATAAAATAATTTGAAGAAAACAACCTTGCTTGGCCTGGATGCGATTTCAGCAAGGAATGTATGAATGTTATCTAGAAGAAGACACTCAAGAATTTCATTCATGACTTCAAAGAATTTTCCAAAGATAAAGAGTTTGCAATAATCAACAAGGCTGTGATTGAGATGGCAAACAATTTTAACCAGAGTGTAGAAGAGGATGACATTGAGGAGCTCCTACAGGTGGTTCTTGAAGAGTTGACTAATGAGGAAATGTTGGAACTGAAATAGGAATCCATAACTGAAGAGGAAGCAAGAGAAAAGGAAACTGCAGGAGAAGAAAAAGAAGAAGAATCCCCAAGAAAATTCACAGTGAAGGGTTTACCAGAAGCTTTTGCAGATCTCAACAAGCTCCTTAGAACGTTTGAAAACTTGGACACCAACACCAAAAAGTTTTTGTCAACTGAGGAATTTTCATGGGGCATTATCTGCTTACAAGCAAATTTATCATAAAAAATAAACAAACCAAGCAAACCAACATGATCATATTTCAGAAAATAATGGCAGCTTTTCAAAAACACCCTCAAGTAAGTTCTTCCGGAGGTATTCTAGAAGAAGATATTGTTATCATAGGAGGTCACAGCTCCTTGTATACTATTGCCTCTCGAGACCTTCCAGTGGGACAAGATGTGGAAGACAGTGATACTGATGATTCTAACTCTGTGTAGACCTAGGTTAATGTGTGTGTTTGTGTCTTAGCTTTTAACAAAAAAGATTAAAAAGTCAAAAAATATTTTAAAAAAAGAAAAAGGCTTATGAACTAATGATATAAAGGAAAAAAATTTTTGTACAGCTGTACAATGTGTTTGTGTTTTAAGCTGTGTTATTACAAAAGAGGCAAGATTCAAAAACAACTAAAAAGTTTATAAAGTAAAAGGGTTACAGCAAGCTAAGGTTAATTTATTATTTAAGAAAGAAAATATTTTTTATAAATTTAGTGAATAGTGTTTATAAAATCTTCAGTAGTGTACAGTAATGCCTTATATCTTCATATTCACTCACCAGTCACTCACTGACTTGCCCAGAGCAACATCCAATCTTGCAAGCTCCATTCATGGTAAATACCCTGTACAGGTGTATCACTTTTTATCATTTATACTGTATCTTTAGTGTAGCTTTTCTAAGTTTAGATATGTCTATATACAGAAATATTTACCATTGTGTTACAATTGCCTACAGTATACAGTACACAAATATGCTGAACAGGTTTGTAGCCTGAGAGCAATAGGCTATACCATATACTTTAGGTGTGTAGTAGGCTATACCGTCAGAGTTTGTATATGTACTCTCTCTGATGTTTGCACAATGAAGAAATTGCCTAATGATCCATTTCTCAGAACATGTACCCATCAAGTGAGACATGACTGTAGTGAATATCTTCCAGCAGTGTCGATGTGCCTGTTCACTGAGATATGACGTAAAGCAACTATCCCAATAAATGATGACTAATAACATCTAATATTGTAGGAGAATTACTCTCCTTTTTCTGAAATGATTTTTTCATCTATCTCTATGTAGCATCACAAGTTAAGAGATTTTTGCTCTTACTAGTCATGGAAAAGAAAGATCAGATCTGGCTCTACTTTAACTGCTGGTATGATCCTGGACTCGGGATGAATAATCTTAGACTTTCTGAACTAGTCTGTGAGTGACTATAAGTCTGTTGCAGGTACAATTAGAGATGGTCTAGAGATACTAAGGTTAAAATAGAATGTACTTTTTAGCTCAATACATTAAATTCCAAATTATTTGTGAAAAAACCCTTATAAATTGTTTGTACTTTCTTTTTTTCTTAATGGCTTTGTATAAATATATACCCATTCTTAATATTCTGCCCTTTTCTTACCTCCTCCATGATACGTTCGCTGTTCTTTCTCTATTATTCATACTAGAAAAAAATGGTTTTTTTTGTGCCTCAGTTCCAGGTCTTAGCACAGTCTTCTTCAGAACAGATATTTTTGTGTTTATGTCTGTCTTCCCACTAGACAAGGAGCTCTTTGAGAGAGAAGGATGTCTTTTGAACATTATGTGTATTTTTGGTAATACCTAGCACAGTAGTTGAGACATATTAGGCAATTAGTAAATATTTTTGAACTGCCTCTGTTGTTTGGGTATCAAGGTAACTAATAGATACTACAGATGTATTTTGTGTTATCTGTCTGTAAATTCTTTAGTCTTTTGAATTCCTGAAGAAAAGTGTCAGAATAGCTCAACCAGCAAACTCTTCACTAACTTAACACTCTTTAAAATTATCACTAGAACACTTGTTAGTAAGAGACAAGATATTATCATTTATTCTCTGTAAAATCTACTTCATCGATTTACACCTCACCTAGCCACGTATTCTAGATCCCGGAAACTCAAATTTTTTCTTGGTGTGTTTTAAGTCTCTCTGCTTCTGGATACAAGATAAGAATGTGAGGGCTTCTTTATTGCACTGTTTTTAAACTGAGGCATAAGTTATCAATACAGCAATGGAGAGCAGAGTTTCTTTGTGCTTCTCATTGGCTTCCGTTCACAGCCTTAAATGGATTGAGTCAAGGCCATGTTTTCATGCCATAGACATGCTATTCAAATACCAATGTGGCCACATTTGAAAAGCCACCCCGTACCACTTCATTGCCGCAGATGTCTTTTACATCTGGCAAGGGCCATTTCTCCACATGTCAACAGTAATTCAGTTTAACAGCTGTCTCTTTTGACAAGCTTAGTGTCAGACTCTAAAATGACAGGGTGACAGTTTTCCTTTTCTTGAACAGAACATAGTGCAAATTAACTATTTGAATACAAGAACATTGAATGCATTTAGAGCACATTTTTAATTTTTTTTTCTGAGCAAACTGAATAAGCTTTGGGATCTTATTTATGTGATTACGTGGTCTATAGTGTCAATGAAGCTGAGGATTTAAGGCATTTTTCAGGGTGCTTCAATCTGTACCTGAAATCTTTGAATGTATAACTAAAACATTAAATGAAGGTAAAGCAATTATTGATGATAAACAGTGGAATTTGAGAAACTAGGGTAATAAGCATTTGAGTTACATTGTCCAATCTCATCAGAGTTCTCTGTGGATTCAGGCAACAGAGTTAAAGTTCTTGCTAATATAACAGCTGATGATAGCATGAGCTAAATTTTTTTCATTGCAGACTGTGCATACCACCTTCTTTAAATGAAGCTAGCTAGGAGAGTTGGCCCTGGGCATAATTGTGAACATAATGACAAGACTTGCCTATGATGCTTTCCCAGCTATCTTTCATGTGTTTTTCTTTCTTTTTCTAATGTCTGCCTGTTTTCAAATAAGACCCAGGAACTTTACCCGTCTCTTGTTTGATTCTCTTGGGTCCAAGAAACCTGGATTGAAATACTTTCTGCTAGGCACTGAGCTGCACACTGGGGATACTGGGGGTAACAAAGGCACATATAACACCTGCCTTCATGGAGTTTTTACTCTATTAAGGTATTAATTTTCTAAGACTCCCATAACGAATTATACAAATTTAGCAGTTTAAATAGCACACATTTATTTTCGCCACAGTTGTGTAGGTCAAAGTTCTGTTGTTTGACTTGTTTCTCCGCCTAGAGTCTCACAGTGTCAAAATCAAGGTATTAGCAGTGCTGTTTTCACTTCCAGAAACTGTAAAGGAGAACCTGTTTCCTTGATCATACAGTTTATTGGTAGAATTTAATTCCTTGTAGTTGTAGAAGTAAGCTCCCCATTTTTTTGCTAGCTGTCAACTGAAGGCTGTTTCTAGCTTCTAGAGGCCACCAACATTCCTTGGCTCATGGTCTTCTTTCTCCATATTCAAAGCCAGCAATGGAAAGTCAAGTCCCTCTCATGTTTTAATTTTTTTTTTCTCTTCCTCTACCACATCTCTCTGATATCAGCAGGGAAAGGTTTTCTACTTTTAAGAAGTCATGTGATTACATTGGGGCTACCTGGATAATCTCCCAATCTCAAGGTCCATAACTCTAATAATACCTAAAAATTTCCTTTTGCCATCTGTGGTAAACACATGCACAGGTTTGGGGTATTAGGGCATGCACATCTTGGGGGAGCCATTATCCTCATAAATTCATGAGGAAAATAGAAATAAAACAAGTCTGATAATTTATAAAAGAAAAAGTACAGAATGTTATTTAAAAACCATTACAAGGAGGACTTAACCAAGAAGTTCCAGAAATATTTTCCTAAGAGAGTGATTTTTAAGCTGGATCTAAAGAGAGAGTAAGAGTTAGACAGAAGAAGGAAAGTGCACAGGAGGAAAGTTTCAGAAAAAGAGAAAAGTAGGTATAAAAGCCTAGAGACAATCAAATGATACTTAAGCTACAACAGAGTCCATCTAAGGAACTAAAGCAAAACCAGCACTGCTGTATCAAGGTGGGAATTAGAAGGAGTTAGGGTATTAACCTGGATAAGCGTATAGGAGCTATAGTATGTTGGACCCTCTGGGCTACACTAATAATTTAGTCTTAATATTAAAAACATTAAAAATCCATTGAAGATTTCTACTTAGAAATGCCCCACACTTAAAATCTGTGTCATTGTACGTTAAATTAAGGCTCAATATTATGTGTGCCTGACGTCTGGAAGAAACTTGGAAGGCCTCAAATGACCTAACTGCAAATTTCTCTCCCTATTCTGTGATCCCACAGAAATGTCCCCTATATGACTAGCACTTCTTATCCCAGGGAATCATGATGTCTTCTTATCGTGAGTATAATGCTTCAGGTCCCTGACAGGCCATGGAATTATCCAAACCAGCCAATCATATTATGCCATGGGAACAAGGTATCACGTTACTCTCAATACAAGAATGTCTGGTTCTCACAGCCCTGGATTCACTCTGTTCCTGAGAACAACACCCACGTGGCCATGCATGGCATATGGTCTCTTCCTCCTCTAAGTTGTGAGTGTATATGACTAATATACTGTAGAGCTCTCTTTCTCGTGTCAAGTATTATGTGTTTGGCCATCTACATAGCCCTAGCAAAGGAATCCTTCCCTAACCAAAAGGATAAAAGTAGGTGAATAAAACAAAACCAAGAGCCCTTTTTTCACCCACAATTTTTTTTTTTAGGAAGATTAACCCTGAGCTAACTACTGCCAGTCCTCCTCTTTTTTGCTGAGGAAGCCTAGCCCTGAGCTAACATCTGTGCCCATCTTCCTCTACTTTATATGTGGGACGCCTACCCCAGGATGGCATGCCAAGCAGTGCCATGCCCGCACCCAGGATCTGAACCGGCAAACCCCGGGGCACCAAGAGACAGAATGTGTGAACTTAACCACTGTGCCACTGGGCCGGCTCCTCACCCACAATTTTAATCTGACCTTTAACTACTTGTTAAGAGGACAAGTTAAGGTAATAAAAAATAAATTGTACTTAAGAATTTAGTGACATATAACAGTTTAGCAATCTCCCTCAATCCTGCTTATGTGAATTGATAGGATTTTTGTTTTTATAGAAGAAAATCAGAGAACATATGTCCCCTCCCAAAACTGATTTCCTAATAGTGTAATCACATTAATACACTTGGCAGTGGAGTAAATATTTGAGGCCTGGAGTTTTGACTGGTGCCTTTCATTAGACCACTTAAGCAAGTGCATACCAATGTATAGAGTAGGTCTTGCCTGCCTACTAAGAATTATTCCAAGCCCAAACTGAAAAGAGTGCATAATCGTGAGTCAAAGCATATAAATTTTGTATCCTCTTTTGTTATTAACTTGCAGTATGACCTTAGATAGATCATATCCCTTCCTTTGTGCCTCACTATTTCTCTTTGGAGGATACCCATAAAAGAATTACAGTCAATAGTCTCTATAGTTTTGTTCATTTCTGATATTTTATAACTGCAAAAATTCATGATTAAGGCTTTAAAGAGGTCAACTTCCTCTTGAACTCATAGACAATAATAAATGTCAAGTGGCCTATTGATAAGTGAACTGATACAAATTTAGCTTCTGCGGTGCAAGAGGATGCTATCTCTTTTTAATTTTTAGAGTTCATCAAAGGCAGGAAAAGTTTTCAAATATTACTTTTTACCACTTCCAAAAGCATTTGTGAAAGTCACCTTAAATGGGTTACTTGTCTGTCCCAGAGTTAATGGTTATTGTGACTTCATTGCAGCAAAATGGCATAATTGAGAATTGATTGACGAGCCTCCTTTGCTAATAAGAATTACCTTAATCAATTTGAACTTTTTCTACCTTAATCAGCTTCATTTAACAGAAAGAAGAAAACTAAAGTGACATATGATTAGATTACAAAGGGTCAGACCTCATCTCACGATGGATCCCTGCCTTCACCTAAGTGCCTGCAGTTTACATTCAGCTCAACCTCAGACACAGACTCACCTCTCCTAGACTAGAACTCAATATAGCTTCCAGGAGGTGAAGCTAAGGAAGTTGAAAAACTTAATCACTATGGATAGCCTGCATTTTTATAAGAACAAACGCAGTCCCCTAATTAACCATACTCAGGGCTCTATCTCTAAGAAGGCTTTAAGGTCATAGTTGTCTCTTATTATAACAACCTCAATATTCAGAGATATGTATCAACCACCATGAACTTACCTCAATATCTTCTTACATCTCTGTCATTCATAGGTTTTCTTAAGTTCTCCTTAAACCTATTTATAGTCTCAGCCTGCATTCTTCATCATAGGAAGTAGGTACATGCTAAACAAGGAAAGATAAACTTATCTTTGACAGTTGAGAGGAGATAATGCTAAATGTTAGTAATGAAAACATGTAAACTAAGTTTTTCCCATCCCATATTTACTTTCTAAAACATAACCAAGTTACTCATGTATTTATAATGCCTTATTCCACTAAGCATAATGTCTTCAATGTTCACCCATTTTGTAGCATGTGTCACAATTTCATTTCTTTTTAAGGATGAATACTATTCTGTTGTAGGTATATACCACATTTTGTTTATCCATTCATTCACTAATGGACGCTTGGGTAGCTTCTACCTTTTGGCTATTGTGAATAATGTTGCTTCCGATATTAGTGTACAAGCATCTGTTTCAGTCCCTGCTTTGAATTCTTTGAAATATATCTAGAAGTGGAATGTTGGATCATATGGTAATGCTATGTTTGATGTTTTAAAAAATCACTGAAGTGTTTTCCATGTGAATTTCACTATTTTACATTCCCACAAGCAACACCCGAGGGTTCCAATTTCTCAACATTCACATTAACACTTGCTATTTTTCTGCTATTTTTAATAGCCAGCCTATGAGTGCGAAGTAGTATCTTCTTGCATTTTCATTTGCATTTCCCAATGACTACTGATGTTGTGCATATATTCTTATGCTTATTTTGCCATTAGTATGTCTTCTTTAGAGAAATGTTCTACAATTTAACAACACAAAAGAAGACAACCCAATTCAAAAGTGAATAACAGAGTTGAGTAGACAAGAAGATATACTTTATACAAGAGCTCCATAAATGTCTGGGAGTTACTATGTGTGCCCTAAAGGAGAGCCTTATCTCTTGTAGCCACAAGGCTAAAATTGTTGAAAATCAAACATAGAAACTTATCCTGCAATTAGTTAGATTATAAAGCAAGGTGAACTCCCAGGCTCACAGGGTATCTACTAGTAAAGTGAGGGCATTGATAGGGAAAGAATGGAATCATGTAAGTTTTGGATGGGGGCGAATGGGAAGACTCTACTAAAGCTGGGGGCATTGAGACGCTAAATCCTGATGAATCTTCTCTGCCGGTAGAGGACGTCTTCCAACCCTCAGTAATTGGTCTCCCAAGCTCCAGCAAAAGTAGCCTCTCTAACCCCAGCAAAAGTGAGCTTTCCACCTCCAGTGGCAGCTCCACCCTCAGTGATATTGGCCTTTCCACCTCCATCAGAAGGAATTAACCCAACATTGCCTAAGGAAATGGTAGTTGCCTTCCCTGAGACAGTTGTCATGGAAGACTATTCTGATTCTCCTGAAGACTGTCCTTACCACCCTGCTTTGCTTCTAGACCTATAACTAGACTCAAGTCCCAGCAGGCCTCTAAAAGTGAGGTACAAGGTATAACCCATGAGGGGTTGCAATATACTGCAAAGAACTACTTAATTTTTATAAAAAGATTTATACAAGCAGAAATCTGGGGAAAATGTGTGGAAATAGATATAATGGGTGTGGGATAATGGTGGAAGAAATATAAAGTTGTATCAAAGTGCATTTATTGATATGGCTCAGAAAGCAGAAATTTTGAATTTAATGTTGCAGGTATGGGAGTTAAAAGTGACTCTAATACTTTGGTTGATTGGCTGAAATGTGGACCAAAAAATAGCCCACTGTGAGTGAATTAGAAATGCCTGATCTTTGTTGCTTTAATGTAGAGGAAAGGATTCAGAGGCTTGAGAATATTGGAAAGTTAGAGTGGATGTGTCATTTAAGATCTACACCCCGGCATTGCGGGGACCCAGAAGATATACCTTTCATCAATGCTTTGAGAAATAAACTTGTGAGGGGAGCCCCAGCATTCTTGAAGAGCTCCATAATTGCTCCTCTCTGTGGGCCAGACCTTACAGTGGGAACTACAGCTGCTCAATTGCAAAACCTAAATACAATGGGAGTAACTGGATCCTGGAGTGGCAGGAGCCACATGGCAGAATTCAACTGCCACAGGCAAAAAGGATGTGGTTGCATATGCTAATTGGACCTAGTAAGAGAGAAGTAGCAACTACTGTACACTTACTAGCAAGACATTTGAAGTCAGTTCCCTATAGGTGAATCAGAGAGCAAGTATTTATAATTTTGGAGCAAGGCCCTCCTATCATCTGCAGATAACTACTCTCCTTTTGAGAAACATATCTTAACCTGCTACTGGGCTTAGTAAAGACTGAATATTTAACCATGGGCCACCAAGTTGCCACACAAACTGAGCTGCCCATAATAAACTGGTTGTTATCCGATCTACCAAGTCATAAATGTGGGAATGCACAGCAGCACCCCATCATCAAATGGAAGTGGTATATACATTATCAAGCCATAGAAGGCCCTGGATTCACAACTAAATCACATGAAGAAGTGGCCCAAATGCCCGTGCTCCTCCATCTTGCTACACAACCTTCTGCATCATAGCCTGCACCTATGACATCATGAGAAGTTATGTATGATAGGTTGACAGAGGGAGAGGAGACTCAGGCCTGGTTTACAAATGGCTCTGCATGATATGCCTCACAACTGTAGCACTACAGCATCTTTCTGAGACCTTCCTGAAGTACTATGGTGAAGTGAAATTCTTCCAGCGGGAAAACTTTGGGCAGTGCACTGGTTGCTTACTTCACTTGGAAGGAGAAATGGTCAGATGTATGATTATATACCGATTTATGGACTGCTTCCTATGATTTAACTGGATGGTCAGAGACTTGGAATAAACATAATTGGAAAATTGCTGACAAAGAAATTTGTAGAAGAATGACATTAGTACAATGGCAGAATAGGAATTTTCTACCTGCATCCCTCCCCAGAATATTTATTTTGACAACCACTCATAAACAAAAGTACTTTGTGGGAGTCCAGGAATCCAGCAGAGAAATTCGAGAACACCATTGCAGCAAAAAATCCAAGGATACACTGAAGAGAGTAAGAACAGTTCCATTTTACCTATATCACTCCTGCCACAAAACAGTACAGCTCAGTGCCAACAGAGACCACAGTGACCTGCAATTCCTCCCACAGGGAAAAATGTGAGTATAGTCAGTGAGTGCCTTGCCTCCTCAGCCAAGTGAGGCCCTGCCCATGAAGCCCACTTCTTTTATGCCCCACCTAAAATACTGAGGTGATTGGAAAAGTTGAAAGGTTGGGAGAGGCTGGGAGCACAGCAACCATGGGTCAGAATTCATGAAAGGGATGCAGATCTTACTAAATGCTCTGTGGATCCCATCAGAAAGCCATCTCATGCCTTGCCTGCTGATGCCTTCAATGGGTTCACAGGCACCCCAATGTTCTGCACAACTCACTCACATTCCATGGTCGCTTCTCTGCACTTGTACCCACTGAAAGTAAGTGTAAGCCTTTACATAGGATTCACAAGCACATGAAGAAAGTCAGCTTGAGTCTGAAGCATTGGGAGAAGTCACACAAACTTAAGCATTTTCTTTTTTTTTCTTTGGTGAGGAAGATTAGCCCTGAGCTAATATCTGTTGCCAGTCTTCCTCTTTTTGCTTGAAGAAGATTGTTGCTGAACTAATATCTTTGCCAGTCTTCCTCTATTTTGTATGTGGGACACTGTCACAGCATGGCCTCATGAGCAGTGTGTTCGTCCATGCCTGGGATCCAAACCCAAGAACCCTAGGCTGCTGAAGTGGGGCATGCATACTTAACCACTATGCCACTGGGCCAACCCCAAACAAACTTGAGCATTTTAAGGTACGCCTAGGAAAAACAAATCAGTGGCTGTCACATCTAGCCTGACATTTTTGGGACTGAGGAAAGAAATTCAGTCTTAAGAATTCCTCCCCAGAAAGTCAAAAAGTGATGTAGAGTGGGCACATCCATGAAAAAAAGTCTGAAAGATCCTCAGAGTCCCTATCTGGGCTGACTGATGAAGGTATTTTTCTCCCAAAGGCAGTAAGCAAATACTGGAGTAGATGATTGCATCTGTAAATGTGAGGATAGCAATGAAAGACTATGAGGAACACCAAAAATAAAAGACACATGCCACAACAAAAGAACACAATAATTTTCCATTAACCAACACCAAAGAAATGGAGATCTATAAATTGCTGGACAAAGACACCAAAATAATTGTTTTAAAGAAGCTCATGAGCTAGAAGAGAACACAGATAGACAACTCAATGAATTCAGAAAAGGAATATATAACAAGGGGATAGAAACTATAAAAAAGAACAAAACAGAAATTCTGGACATGAAGAATGCAATGATTGAAATGAAAAATGCAATAAATGGCCTATATCTATTAGATAAAATGAATCAGTAATTAATAACCTTCCAAAACAGAAAGCGCCAGGTGCAGATGGGTCCACTAGTGAATTTTATCAAATATTAAGGAAGGAATTATACCAATTCTCCACAATTTCCTTCAGAGGACAGAAGCAGAAGGAATACTTCCTAAGTCATTCTTGGAGATCAGCATTATTCTAATATCAAAAACAGACTAAGGTAGTATGAGAAAAGAAAACTAAAGACCAATATCTCTCATGAATATAGATGCAAAATGTCAGCAAAATATTAAAAAGGTAAATTCAACAATGTATCGGAAAAATTATACACTGCAACAAAATTGGATTTATCTCTGGCACACAAGTCTGATTTGCTATTCCAGAAACAATTAATTAAGTGCATTACAACAGCAAGCTAAAAAAGAGAATCACCTGATCATATCCATAGATGCAGAACCAACACCCATGCAGGGTAAAAACTCAAGTACACTAGGCAAACAAGGGAACTTTCTCAACTTCACAAAAAGTATCTGCAGAAAACTTATAGCTAAAATAACTTAATGGAGAGAAACTCAAAACTTTCACATTAGGGTCAGGGAGAAGGCAAAGATCTCCTCTCTCACTACTCCTTCTCAACATTGTACTGAAAGTTCTAGCTAATGCAGTAAGACAAGAAAAGGCAATAAAATGTATACATATCGAGAAGGAAGAAATAAAACTGTCTCTGCTCACAGATATGATTACCAATGCATAAAATAAAAAAAAGTCAATAACAAGAAAACCCCCAGAACTAAGAAATGATCATAGTAAGCTTGTGGGATACAAGATTAATATATAAAAGTCAGTCACTTTCCTATATACTAGTAATGAACAAGTGGAATTTGAAATACAAAAAATGAATCATTTGCATAAGACCACCAAAAAAATGAAATAAGTATACATCTACACAATAAGTACAAGATCTATATGAGGAAAACTACAAAACTGTGATTAAAAAAGCAAAGAGAAATAAATAAATGGAGAGATATTTCATGTTCATGGATAAGAATATTGTCAAGATTACAATTCTTCCAAATTTGATCTATAGGTAAAATGCAACCCAATAAAAATCCCTGGAAGACACTTTGTGAATATTGACAAAGTGATTCTAAAGTTTATATGGAAAGACAAAACCCAGAATAGCCAAGACAATAATGAAGAACAAAGATGGAGGACTGACACTATCCTGCTTCAAACTGACTCTAAGAAGCTACAGTAATCAAGATACTGTGATATTCATGAAATAACAGTCAAATAGATTAATAGGACAAAATAGAGAGCCTAGAAACAGACCTAAATATATATATAGTCAACTGGTCTTTGATAGAAAAGCAAAGATAGACTTTTCCACAAATGGTGCTGGAACAACTTGCCATTAATATGAAAAAAAAATTAAGCTAGACATAGACTTTATGCACTGCACTAAAAATAACTCAAAACAGATCACAAATCTAAATGTAAAATTAGGAGTAAACCTAGATTATGTTGCATATAGCAATGACTTTTTATATACAAAACCAAAGCCACAATCCATAAAAGAAATAATTGATAAGCTGGACTTCATCAAAATTGCAAACATCTGCTCTGCAAAAGACAATGTCAAGAGAATGAGAAGACAGTCCACATACTGGCAGAAAAATATTTGTGAAAGATAGATCTGATAAAGGACTGTTATCCAAAATATGCAAATAACTCTTAAAATTCAACAATAAGAAAATAACTTGATTAAAATATTTTCAAAAGATCTGAAAAGACACCTCACCAAAGAAGATATACAGATGGAAAATACACATATGAAAAGATGGTTTATATCATATATTCTCAATGAAAGGCAAATAAAAACACATCTATAAGAAAGGCCAAAATCTGGCACAGTGACAATATCAAATGCTAGTTAGGATGTGGTGCAATAGCAATTCTAATTACTTGCTGGTGAGAATGAAAAATAGTACAGACACATTGAAAGACAGTTTGGCTGTTTCTTACAAAACTAAACATATTCTTAACATACAATTGAGCAATCACACTGCTTGGTATCTATCCAAAGGAGTTGAAAACTCATGTCCACCTAAAAATCTGTACAATGATGTTCATAGCTTTATCTATAAGTGCCAAAACATGGATGTAATCATGATGTCCTTCAGAAGGTGAATGGATAAACTATGGTACATCCAGATAATGCAATATTATTCAACACTAAAAAGAAATGATTTATCAAACCATGAACAGATATGGAGGGATTTTAAATGCATATTACTAAATGAAAGAAGTTAATCTGAAAAGTGTACATACAATATGATTCCAACTACTATATGACATTCTAAAAAAAGCAAAACTATGAAGACAGTAAAAATAATAGTGGTTGCAAGGGGTTTGGTGGGAGGAGAAGAATGAATAGGTTGTGCACAGAGGACTTTGAGGAAAGAGAAAATACACTGTATGATATGATAATGATGGATGGGTACATATCATTATATATTTGTCGAAACAGAATGTATGACACCTAGAGTGAACTGTAATGTAAACTATGTACCTTGGATGTTTATAGTGTGTTAATGTAGGTTCATTAATTTTACCAAATGTACCGTTCTGGTGGGGGATGTTGACAATTGAGGAGGCTATGCGTGTAGTGGAGTAGGGAATATATGGGAAATGTCTGTACTTTCTCCTCAATATTGCCTTGAACTTTAAGCCACTCTAAGAAAAAACAAAGTCTCAATAAAAAATACAATAGAGAATGTCAACATCAGATTAATCATAAGAAAAAATAATTTATGATATAGATGACAAATTATTTAAAAATGCAATCAGAGAAAAAATAAAGATGAAAACACAAAAAAAAACATTAAAATAAGCATTATGGGAGTCCCACAAGTAGAAAAGAGAGGGACAGATGCAGAAATATTACTAAAAAAAATAATCGCTAAGAACTTCCCAAATATGGAGTGAAATATGGACATCCAAGTACATGAAGCTTAAAATTCCCTAAAGACATTCAAAATAAAGGAGACCTTATCAAGACACAGTCAAAGAAAAACGCAGAATTTTGAATATTACAAGAGAAAGAGTCATCACACACAAGGCAACCTCATTAAATTTATCGGTAGATGTCTCAAGGTAAACCATGCAGGCCATAAGAGAGAGGTATAATGTGTTTAAAATGCTAAAAAAAAAAAACACTGTCACCCAGGAATGGGTTATAAGGCAAAGCTATTCTTCAGGAATGAAGAAGAGATGTAGACTATCCCAGAAAAACAAAGCTGCAGGAGTTAATCATCACTAAATCTGCCTGACAAGAAATATTACAATGGAATTTTTCAAGCTGTAATGGAGGATGTTAATTGAAACATAAAAACATATGAAAGTATAAAACTCACTAGCAAATGAAGTTTATAGTCAAATTCAGAAAATTCTGCTGTCGTGGTGGTATAAAAATCACAAACACTATTATAAAGCTAAAAAGACCTAAGTATTAAAAATAACTATAATCATAATTATTTGTCAATGGATACACAATATAAAAATATGCAAATGGTGACATCAAAAACATAAAATATGTTGAGGATGGGTAAAAGCATAGAGTTTTTGCATGTGATCAAATTTAAGATATTACCTGCTTAAAATAGACAGTATTAATTATAAGATATTTTATAAAATCTTTATGGTAACCCAAAACCAAAAACCTATAGTAGATACACAAAATATAAAAAGAAAGTAATCAAAGCATACAACTACAGAAAATCATCAAATCACAAAAGAAGGCATCAAGAGAGGAAAAAAGAAAGGAACTACAAAACAGCCAGAAAACAATAAGATAGCAATAGTAAGTCCTTACCTATTAATGATTACTTGAAATGTCAATGGATCGAATTCTCAAATCAAAAGATATAAAGAGGATGAATGGATTTTAAAAAAGGACCCAACTATATGCTACCTACGAGAGATTCACCTAAGACATACATAGACTAAAGTGTCTCTCTAGAGACAAAGTAGGTCATTATATTAATGATGAAAGGGTCAAGTCATAAGTAGATATAACAGTTGTAAATATATATTTTCCCAATGTTGGAGGATCTTAATATATAAAATAAATATTAGCACAAATGAAAGAGAGAAATAGACAATAATAACAGAAGATTTCAATACTCTACTTTCAACAATGGATAGAAAACCAATAAGAAATAAACCTATTTGAATAAAACTGTAGACCAAATGTATCTAACAGATATACAGAACATATCATCCAACAGCAGCAGAATACACTATCTTCTGAAGCACACATGAAACATTCTTTAGGATATGATATATGTTAGGCCACAAAACAAGTCTTAACAAATGTAAGGAGATAGAAATCATATCAAGTCTCTTTTTCCAACTGTATAATATTGTAAACTAGAAATCAATAAAAGTAAGAAAATTGAAAAATTCAAAAATATATGGCAATTAAAAAACATACTCCTGAAAAACAATGGATTAAAAAAAATGAAAAGGGGGCTGGCCCAGTGGCGCAGCGGTTAAGTTCGCACGTTCCACTTCTCAGCAGCCTGGGGTTCAATGGTTCAGATCCTGGGTGCGGACATGGCACCGCTTGGCAAGCCATGCTGTAGTAGGCATCCCACATATAAAGTAGAGGAAGATGGGCATGGATGTTAGCTCATGGCCACTCTTCCTCAGCAAAAAAAGTGGTGGACTGGCAGTAGTTAGCTCAGGGCTAATCTTCCTCAAAAAAGAAAAAATGAACAGGGAAATCCAAAAATACCTTTAAAAAAACTGAAATGGAAACACAACATACCAAAATTTATGAGATGGAGCAAAAGCAGTTATAAGAGGCATGCCATAGGAATAAATGCCTACATCAAAAAAAAGAAAGATCTGAAATAACCAAACTTGAAACCTCAAGAAACTAGAAAAATAAGAGCAAAATAAGCCCAAAGTTAGCAGAAGATAGTGAATAACAAAGATCAGAATAGCAAAAAAATAAATAAAATGGAGCTATAAACATAATAGAAAAGGTCAGTTAAATTAACGAGATTTTTTAAAGATAAACAAAATTGATGAAATTTTACCTAGACTAAAAAAAATTAAAGAATGAAATCAAAAATGAAAGAAGAAACATTACAACTGATAACACAGTATTACAAAAGATTATAAAACACTTCTATGAACAAGTATTCATTAACAATTTGGATAATCTAGAAGAAATAAATTCCTAAAAATATATGACCTATGAATACAAAATCATAAAGAAATAGAAAATATGAACAGAACAATGAGTAAGGTGACTGAATCAGTATCCAAAAACTCTCAAACAAAGGAACGCCCTGGACCATATGGCTTCTTGGGAGATTTCTACCAAACTTTTAAAGAAGAATGTCAATCCTCTTCAAACTCTTCCAAAAAACTGAAGACTAGGAAACACTTCCAAACTCATTTTATGAGACGTGCATTACCTTAAAACCAAAGCAAGACAAGGATACTACAAGAAAATAAAGGTATAGACCAACATCCCTGGTGAATATAGATGCCAAAATCCTCAATAAAATACTAGCATGCCAGAGCCAGCACTGATAGCTTAGAGGTTAAACTTTGGCACTCTCACCTCTTTGGTAGCCCAGGTTCATTTTCTGGTCATGGAACCACACCATCTGTCTGTCAGTAGCCATGCTGTGGTGGCAGCTCGTATAGAAGAACTGAAAGGACTTACAACTAGATATACAAAAATGCACTGGGATTTGGGGAAAAGAAAAACAAAAAGGAAGATTGGCAACAGATGTTACTTCCAGGCAAATCTTTCCCTGCCAAAACAAACAAACAAAAATCTTTAAAAAAAATTATCTTTGGGTGTAAAGACACTTAAACATATGCAAATCAATGCATCACTTTAACAGAATGAAGGGTAAACATTATACATTTCTCTCAATAGATACTGAAAAAGCATTGTGCCATATTCAACACCTTTTCATGATTAAAAAAACTCTCAACAAATGGTGTATGGAAGGAATGTATACCTCAACATAATGAGGGTCATATATGACAAGCCCACAGCAAACATTACACTCAATGGTGAAAGCTGAAAGCTTTTCCTTTAGGTTCAGGAGCAAATCAAGTGTGCTCAGTCTCACCACTTCTATTCAACATAGTACTGGAAATGCTAGCTAGAGCATTTAGGCAACAATAATAATAATTACAGTAAAATAATAAAATACATCCATATCAGAAACCAAGGAGTAAAAATGTCTGTTTGTAGATGATGTGGTTGTATATATAGAAAACCCAAAAACTACAGCAAAATTCTTTTAGAACTATTAAGTGAAGTCAGTAAAATTTCAGGATACAAAATCAACATACAAAATTCAGTTGCATTTTTATATACTAACAAGAAACTATCCAAAAGAGAAATTGAGAAAACAGTCCCCTTTATAGTAGCTTCAAAAACAATAAAATGCTTAGAAAAAACAACCTAAAAGATAAAATATCTGTATGCTGAAAGCTGTGATTTGTAGATGAAAGAAATTGAAGAATAACCAAATAAATGGAAAGACATACATTGTCCATGGATTTGGATATTTAATATTATGAAAATGTCCATACTTCCCAAAGCAATCTACAGATTAAGTGTAAACTCTATCAAAATTCCAATGGTATTTTTTGCAGAAATCACAAAAACAATCCTAAAATTTTTGTAGAACCACAAAATACCCCAAATAGGCAAAGCATTCTTTGGCAAGAGCAAAGCTGGTAGCATCACATTTCCTGATTTCAAATTATATTACACAGCTGTAGTCATCAAATCAGTATGGTGCTGTCATAGAAACAGACACTTAGACCAATGGAACAGAATTGAAAGTGCAGAAATCAACCTGTACATATATGGTCCACTAATCTGCAACAAAGGCACTGAGAAAAAAATGGAGAAAGGATTGTCTCCTCAATAAATCACGTTGTGAAAACTGGCTATGCATATGCAAAAGAATGAAATTGGGCCCTTAACTTACATCATATACAAAAATATCATCAAAATAAATTAAAAACTTAAGCATATGAGCTGAAACCATACAACTTCTAGAATATAGTATAATGGAAAAAGGTGTAGAAATCCTTGTCATTGGTATTGGAAATGAATTTTTGGATTTAGCACCAAAAGCACAGGCAATAAAAGTAAAAGTAAATGAGTTAGAATATATCAAACTAAAACATTTCTGCACAGCAAAGAAAACAACCTACAAAATGAAAAAAAGAACATATGGAATGGGAGAAAATTTGCAAACCATATATCTGTTGAATTATTAACCAAAATATATCAGAAACTCATTCAATTGAGTAGCTAATACACAAACAACTTGATTAAAAAGTGGGCTAGAGACCTAAATAGACATTTTTTCAAAGACATTGAAATGACTAACAAATATATGAAAATATGTTCAACATCAGTAATCATCAAGGAAATACAAGTCAAAATCACAGTTACATAACACATCACACCAATTAAGATGGACATTATATATAACAAAAAAAAGAAAAGAAAATAACAATGTTGGTGAGTATGTGGAAAAATGGAAACCTTTGTGTACTCTTGGTGGGAAGGTAAAATGGTGTAGTAACTATGGAAAACAGTATGGCGGTTCCTCTAAAAACTAAGAATAGAGTACCACATGATCCAGCAATTTCACTTCTGGGTATTTATTCAGAAGAATTGAAATCAGGTTCTCAAAGTGATATTTAAACTCTCATGTTCATTGCAACATTATTGACAATAGCTAACAGATGGAAACAATCAGTCGATTAATGAATGTATTAAAAAGTCATATACACATACAAAGGAATATTATTGAGCCATAAAAAAGAAATTAATTCTGTCACTTGGGACAACATAGAATAATTTGGAGGGCATTTTTCTAAGTGTAATAAGCCAGACAGAGAAAGATAAATACTGTATGGCATCACTTATATGTGGAATCTAATATAGTTAAACTCACGGGAACAGAAAGTAAAATGGTGACTGCTAGGGGCTGGAGCAAAAGATGTAAAGGGGAATTGCTGCTCAGTGGATTTAGAGTTTAATTGTGCAAGATAGAAAAATTCTAGAGATCTTCTGTACAGCATTGTGCTTATTGTTAACAATACTGTATGCACTGAATGGAGAGTGCTATCAGCATCATGGAGGTGTAACACATCACTCCTTTTTGTCCCCCATTTTTAACAATGAAGAATCGGCATCCATCCACAAAAAAATATACCCCTGTGAGAGGTGTGGGATCCAATAGAATACTCTAAGGAACTTGGGAGGAATATCATCCACCTGTGCCCTGGGTAATAGGTCAACAGACTTTGATACAGGCTGTGGAAGCAGCAGAAATCAATAAACCAGCACAATGCCTTGTGGCAGTGGTTGGGAAAAACCTATAATCAGGCTTTGCTAGACACCCGCAGACAACAGAGATTTTGTAGAAGCCCAGCCCTCCCAAGGAGAGATTCTAGCCTTCTATTGAAGCAAAAATATATATGAGTCTGAATACACTAGAGAAGGTAAGAGGACTTTGTCAGTGTCACCTATCTCGCAAGGTGACATGGCATGGGGTTGAAATAGACAGAGATGACTTCTGCTGCTGGTGAATGGAAGAGCATTGAGTGAATTCTTGTCTTCACAGCTGTGGGGGATTCTGCCAGAGAAACCCACTTCTCTCCCATAACACCCAGAGTATTGAGGTGGGACCTGAGAGGAGGAAGAAGATTGGAACAGAGGCAGGTAAGAATATCAAAGGACACTAAAAGAATGCAATTCCTGCTGATTATGTTTAGAACCCCACCAGGAAGCATGCTCATGAGCCACTGGGTGAACCTCAAGTGAGGATACCCCCACCTGACCCATGAGTAACCCCACAACCCCAAGTGATATATCCATCCCTCCCCCACTTTGTGGCCCCTTGTGCAGGCTTCTAAGTGCAGCAGCAAGAACAAGCTCTGTTAGACAGGAACTGCCCTCATAAAATAGGCCAGGGTCTGTGAGAAAGGGAGAAATCACAAACTTGAACTGTAGCACTGCATCCTGGAATAGAAAATAGAGGTTTCCTGCAGCCAGCTTGGTGAATTGTAAGAACAAGAGAAAACATACATGCTTAAAAATTCAGCCAAAAGGAACAAGAAATTTAGAGCAGGTGTATCCATACAAGGTTGGAGCAAACCCTAGATAGAAGGAGAACTAATGAAATATATCTCCCACACAAAAATGGTTAGTAAATATTTGAGGAGATATCTGCATGTTCATTTGCAAAAACAGCAAAGAAAAACTCCAAGGAACATGAAGGACCAAGGAAATATGTCATAACTAAGAGATCAACATAATCATGCAGTGAAAAACTTAAAGACACAGAATTTTGCTATATAGCTGATAATGTATTCAAAATAGTTTTCTTTAGGAAACTCAAGCAGCTACAATAAAACACAGAAGACAATTCAAAGAAATAAGGAAAACCATAGACTAGCAAAATGAGAAATTTAACAAATATATAGAAATAATAAAAAAAGAACTAAACAGAAATTCTGTAACTAAAGAATTCAAAGAATGAAATGAACAATGCAGTAGAGCGTACCTACAGCAGAATAGACCAAATGGAAGATAGACTATGTAATCCAAAGGATAGAAACTTTGAAATAAGGATAGGAGAACAAAGAAGAAAGATTAAAAGAGTAAAGAACGCCTCAACAATCTATGCAATACAATCAAACTTACAAAAATTGTAATTCCAGAAGGGGAAGAGAAGGAGAAAGGCAGAAAGTTTTTTAAAGAAGAAATAATTTTAAAGAAGTAATATCTATAACTTCCCAAACCTGGGGAGAGAATTGGCTATTCACATTTAGGTGGCTAATAGATCATCCCATTATCTCAATCGAAAAGACTTTGTCTAAGAAACAAATAATTATATGAAACTGTCAAAAAAATTTTAAAAACCTACAAAGAGAGAGTCCTAAAAGCAGCCAGAAGAAAAAAAAATCGTAACTTACAAAGGAACCCTCATTAGAATACCAGCAGATTTCTCAGCAGAAACCTTACAGGCCAAGAGACTGTGGAATGACATATTCAACATGCTGAAAGCAAAAAAGTGCCAGCAAAGAATATTGTATCCAACAAAGATATTCTTCATATACAAAAGTGAAATAAAGACTTTCTCAGACAAAAGCAGAGGGAATTCATCACCACTAAGCCTGCCTTGCAATAAATGATGAAATGAGTTATGCAAGCTAAAACTAAAAGATGCTAAACAGTAACATGAAAACACACAAAGTATATAAAACACTAGTAAAGGTAAATATACAGTCAGACTTAGAAAATTATATTTGTAATAGGATGTTGTGTTGACCAATTAACTATACTATAAAAGTTAAAGGAAAAAGTATTAAAAATAACTACAGCTATTATAATTTAACAAATGCAAGATATAAAAATAGATAAACTTTATTAAATATATAAACATATAAAATATAAAAACAAAAATATAAAACATCTATAAGACGTTTTATTTAAGCCTCATGAGAATCACAAAGCAAAAGCCTAGAGTAGATTCTAAAAGATAAAGAAAAGGAAATCAGAGTATATCACCAAAGCAAATCACAATTTACAAAGGCAGGCAAAAACAGAGGAAAAAAGAAACAATGAAACTACAAAACAGCCAGAAAGCAATTAACAATATGTAACTCCTTACATACCAATAATTACTCTAAATGTATATGGATATAATTTACCAATCAAAAGTCAGAGTGACTGGATGGATAAAAAAAGCAAGATCCATCTATGTGCTGTCTACAAGAGAGTCACTTAAGCGTTAAGGACACACATAGATTCAAAGTGAAGAGATGGAAAAAGACATTACATGCAAGTAGAAACTGTACTTAGACAAAATAGACTTTAAGCCAAAAACAGTAACAGGGGACAAAGAAAGTAATTATATAATGATAAAGGGTTCAATTCATCAAGAATTGAAAGAAGCAAACCATCTCTGTTCTCCAGCCTAAGGATGAAGTTGATTATTATTGCTGCCCATATGCCAGTAGTGGTACTTCCCACAACAGTTCAGGTTCATGGGAAAATAAGACCAAAACCTCCTTAAGCTGAGAACTCTTACCCTTAACCTCAAACTATCTGTTTTTTTTTTCTTTTTGATTATTTTAGTTGGAAATAATTACAAAGAAAATTTTAAAAGATAGTACAAAGGATTCCTGTAAAGCCTTAAAAAAAATTGAAAGATCTCAAATAAACAACTTAGCTTTACATCATAAGGAACTACAAAAAGAAGAACAACATAAGCTCAAAAATTATTAGAAGGAAGGAGATAACAAAAAGTGTGAAAATACATGAAATAGACACCAGAGCACAAGAGAAAAAAAAACAACTAAACTAAGAGCTAGTTTATCAAAAAGATAAAACTGACTAAACTTCATCTAGACTAATAAAAAAAGATGACAAAATCAGAAATTAAAGGGGACACATTACAACCGCTACTACAAAAATACAAAGAATCATAAATGACCACTATGAACAGTCATTTGCCAACAAATTAGATAACTTATAAGAAAAGCATAAATTCTTAGAAACATACAACTTATAAATACTAAATCAGGAAGAAATACAAAATCTGAACAAACTAATAATGAGTAAGGAAATTGAATCATTACTCAAAAGTATCCCAATGCAAACCCCATGGCCAGATGGCTTCTCTGGTAAATTCTACCAAACATTCAAAGAAGAATTAACAACAATCCTTTTCAAACTCTTCCAAAAATTTGAAATAGAGGGAACATTTCCAACCAATTTTATGAGGCCAGCGTTACCCTGATACCAAAGCCAGATAAGGACACTATAAGAAAGGAAATGTATAGATCAATATCTGTGATGAATATACATGTAAAACTTATCAAACAAATATTAGCAAATGAAATTCAACAGTACATTAAGAGGATCATACACCATGACCAAGTGGGATTTATTCCTGGGATGCAAGGATGGTTCAACATCCACAAATCAATTAATGATATGTCACACTAGTAGCATGAAAGGTAAAACTTATATGATCATTTCAATAGATGCAGGAAAGTCACTTGATAAAATACATCTTTTCATGATAAAAACGCTGAATAAATTAGATAAAGAAGGAATATACTTCAACACAATAAAAGCCATATTCTACAAACCCACAGCTAACATTATACTGAATGGTGAAACATTGAAAGTCTTTCCTCCAAGATAGTAATAAGACAAGGATGCCCACTCTCACCACTATTATTCAATATAGGCCTGGAATTCCTAGCTAGAGCAGTCAGGCAAGATGAAGAAATAACAGGCATCCAAATTGGAATGGAAGATATAAAGTTGTCCTTATTTGCAGATGATATGATCTTATATATAGAAAACCCTAAAGACCCAAGCAAAAAAACTTTTGGAACTATACAAAGAATTCAGTAAAGTTGCAGAATATAATATCAACACACAGAAATCAGCTGCATTTTTATGCACTAATAACAAAGTATTTGAAAAAGAAATAAAACTGTTCCATTTACAAAAGTAAAATACTTAGGAATTAAATTTAACCAAGAAAGTGAAAGATCTGTACCATGAAAACTACAAAATTTTGATGAAAGAAATGGAAGACACAAATAAATGGGAAGATATCCTGTGTTCATGGATTGTAAGAATTAATATTGTTAAAATGTCCATACTACTCAAAAGCCAGCTATAGATTCTACATAATCCCTATCAAAATTCTAATGACATTCTTCACAGAAATAGAAAAAAACTATTCTAAAATTTGTATCTAACCACAAAAGACTGTGAATAGGCAAAGCAATTCTGAGAATGCACAAAGTCAGAGGTAATACACTTCCTGATTTCAAACTATACTACAAAGCTCTAGTAACAAAAACAGTATGGTGCTAACAATAGACACATAGGCCAACGGACAATGCAGAGAGCCAAGAATTAAGTCACTGCATATATAGTCAAGTAATACTAGACAAGAGAGCCAAGAATTCCCATGTAAAAGGATGGTCTCTTCAACAAATGCTGTTGGGACAACTGGATAAACCCATGCAGAAAAATTGAATGGGACCCCTATCTTACACTATTCACAAAAATTAACTTGAAGCAGATCAAAGACTTAAACATAAGACTCAATATCATAAAAATGTAGAAAGAAACATAGGGAAGAATCTCCTTGACACTGGTCTGGGTAATGATCTTTTGGATATGACATCAAAAGCACAAGCAACAAAAGCAAAAATAAACAGGTGGGACTACATCAAACTAAAAAGCTTCTGCACAGAAAAATAAACATGTAAATGAAAAGACAACCTGTGGAATGGAAGAAAATTTTTGCAAACCATAAATTGGATAAGAATTTAATATCCAAAATATATAAAGAACTGGTAGGACTCAACAACAAAAAACAAATAATCCAATTTAAAAATGTTCAGAGTAACTAAATAGATATTTTTGCAAAGAAGACATCCAAATGGGCAACAGGTACATAAAAAGGTGCTTAACATAATTAAATCATTACAGAAATGCAAATTAAAACGAAAGCGAGATATCTCCTCACACCTGTTAGAATGGCTATCAACAGGTCAAGAGATAATAAGTGTTGGCAAGGATGTGAAGAAAAGGGAATGCTTGTACACTGCTAATAGAAATGTAATGTGTTTGAGGCACTATGGAAACAGTATGGACATTCCTTTAAAAATTAAAAATAGAAGTACCATATGATCCAGCAATTCCACTTCAAGGTATAAATCCAAAGGAAATGAAAACAGAATATCGAAGAGATAGCTGCACTGCCATATTTATTGTTACATTATTCACATTATTTAGGAAAAAACCTAAATGTTTATCAACAGATGAATGAATAAAGAAGGTGTGAGATATATATATATATATGTGGTTCCATTGTGTATATATGTATATACACATATATACATATATACACAGTGGAACATTTTTCATCCATGAGAGAGAAGGAAATCCTGCCATTTGTGACAATATGTATGGACCGTGAGGGCTTTATATTAAACAAGTCATACATAGAAATAGAAATACTATATATAGTCACTTATATGTGCAATCTAAGAAAGCCAAACTAGTAAAAACAGACAGTATAATGGTGGTTACAAGGGGCTGAAGGGTTGGGGCATTGAGGAGATATTATTTAAGGGAACATACTTGCAACCAGTAGATAAATAAGTCCTGGAGATGTAATGCACAACATAGTGACTATAGACAACAATATTAAAAACTTCAAAGTTGCTAAAAGACTAGATCTCTGTTGTTCCCATCACAAAAAAGAGATGATAATTATATGATATGATACACATATTAGCTAATGCTAAGATGGTAACACATTGCAATACATAAATGTATTAAATCAACACGTTTTATATCTTAAACTTACATAGTGTTATACTTCAATTATATATCAATAAAAAAATAAGAATGTAAAACTCATGTTATGTGCTTTCTATCACAATAAAAGTAAAAAAGATTGTGATACTCCTAAAGCTGATCTACAGATTCAAAGCAATCTTAGTCAAATTTCCAGCTGGCTTCTCTGCAGAAATTTATAAGCTGATCGTAAAATTCATATTGAAGTTCAAAGGACCCAGAACAAAACATTCTCAAGAAGATGAATATAGTTAAAGGACTCTCATTTCCTGATTTCAAAATTTACTACAAAGCTACATGAGACATTCATGTACTGGCCTAAGTATAAACATATAGATTGAATAGAATTGAGAATATAGAAATAAACCCATACAGTTATTTTTAGTTGATTTTTTACAGGGCCATGAAGACAATTCAATGGAGGAATAAACAATGTTTTCAAGAAATTATGGTAGGACAACTGGATATCCATGTAAAAAAGAATGTATTTGGACTCACCTCACACTATACACAAAAATTAACTCAAAATGGATCAATGACCTAAATGTAAGAGCTAACACTAAAGCTCTCTTAAAAAATGATTAACAGGCCAACATTGAGTGATTTTCCCACATGACAGCATAACAAGACTTATTACAGTTTCAACCCATTCAAGGAATGTGATCTTTTTAACAGTCAATCTGAAATTTCCTGACTAGCACTAGTCAGATAATCTACATGATTCCTGTTGCCTTCCTCTTAAAAGAAGATGTCCCCACCTGAAACAATCTTTTCTTTTATTTTTCCAATAACTTCCTTGCCCCACCATCCTGCTATAAAAATCTTCCATTTTGTACAACTCCTTGGAGTATCTCTCTACTTGCCAAATGTGATGCTGCCTGATTCATGAATTGTTTATTAAAGCCAATAAGTTTTCCAAATTTACTCAGTTGAAATTTTGTTTTTAACAACTCTTATGAGATTACATAGGTATAAGTCTTTGTGACATTGGATAAGGAAATGGTTTCTTAGATAACAAATCAAAGCAAAAGTAAAAAAGAGGAAATTGAATTTAATGAAAACTCAGAAGTTTTGTACTTCCAAGTACACCATAAAGAAAGTTAAAAGACAAGCCATCTAATGGGAGTAAATATGCGCAAATTCTATATTTGATAACATAACTTGTATCTAGAGTACACAAATTACACTTAACAAGTCAATAATAAAAAGGCAAATAATCAATTAAATGACCCAATTAAAACTGGGGAAATAATTTGAACAGGCATTTCTTCAAGAAAATATATAAATAGCCAGTAAGCATCTGAAAAGATGTTCAACATCATTAGTCATTAGAGAAATGTAAACCTAAACCACAATGAGAAACCATGGCACATGCACTAGAATGATGAACATTAGAAAGACAGGCAATAATTGATTTTGGATAAGTTGTGGAGAACTGGGACCCTTATACATTGTTTATAGGAACATGAAATGTTATAGTCACTTTGGAAAACAGTCAGATGGTTCCTCACCATTCAAACATAGAGTTACCATATAGTCCATTGATTCTACTCTTACACACACCCCCAAACGAGTTGAAAATATATTTCCACAGAAAATCTTGCACATGAATGTTTCTAGGAGGATTATTCTACTGACAATAGCCACACTAGGAAATAATCCAATGTCTATCAACTAATCAAAGGATAAACAAAATGTCAGTGAGATTCTGTTTGGGATTTCATTGATTCTGTAGATTGCAGTATGAACAATTTAATTATGTTTATTTTTCTGACCGATGAACATGGACTATCTTTCCATTTCTTTATGTCTTCTTCAATTTCTTTGAATAATTTCTTACAGTTTTCAGTGTACAGGCTTTTCATCTCTTTGGTTAAGTTTATTCCTGGATATATTATTCATTTTGCTGTGATTGTAAATGGGATTGTAGTATTGATTTCTCTTTCTGCTAGTTCATTGTCAGTGTATAGAAATGCAACTGATTTTTTAAAATTAATATTGTACCTTGAAACATTGCTGTAATTGTTGATTATTTCTAATAGTTTTCTGGTGGATTCTTTAGGTTTTCCTATGTATATAATCATCTCACCTGCAAACAGTGAGAGTTTCACTTCTACTTTTATAGCTTGGATTCTTTTTATTTCTCTTGGTTAATTACTGTGGCACTAGAGGATAAAAATATAGAATTTTACAGGTGGTGGAGGGGACAGAACTAAGATTTTTTTTTAAATGAAGGAATTCTTTGAGAAACATATGACTCAATTAAGAAAAACAAGATAAACTTTACAGTTATTCCAGAGGGGAAAGGGAGGGAGAAAAGAGCAGAGATCTTGTTCAAAAAAATAATATCTGAGAAATTCCCAAACCTGGGGGAGATTCTATATTTACAATTACATGCAGCTAATAGAATGCCTAATAACATCAATGCTAAAAGACCTTCTTCAAGGCATATAATAGTAAAAATGACAAAAGTCAGTGACAAAGGGAAAATGTTAAGAGCAGCAAGGCAGAAGAAAATAACCTACAAAGGAAACTCTATGAGGCTTTCAGCTGATTTGTTGGCAGAAACTCTACTGGATAGGAGAGAATGGAATGATATATTCAAAACACTAAAAGACAAACTTTCCTTCAGATACAATGGAGAAATAGAAGCTTTCCAAGATAAACAAAAACTGAGGGAGTTCATCACCACTAGACCTCCCCTACAAGAAACAATTAAAGATGCCCTCATATGGAAAACAAAAAGGCAAAGGTCTACAAAACTCTAAGCAAGGAGATAAATAGACAGACATAACCAGAAAACTGCATCTCTCTATCAGAACAGGGAGGCAAAGACTCAATATAACTTAAAAGATAATGGGAAAGAAAATATCAAAAGGAACAATAAACACTTCTACTTTGTCACAAACTCACAACATTTAAAACTGAAGAATTTGTAACAGCAATAACTCAAAAGGTGAAAGGAAAGGTAAGGAACATGCTTAGCTTAATGGAGATAAGAGGCTATTCGAAAACAGACTATCTCATCTATGAGATCTTTTATATAATCCTCATGGTACCCACTAAACAAAAATCAGAGCAGAGCCACAATTCACAAAAAGAGAGAAAACTGAGAAAGTCTGCTCAGAAAACCACCAAAATGAAATGGCAGTCAGAAATACAAAGGAAGAGAAACAATGGAAACAAAGAACAACCAGAAAACAAGAGATAAAATGGAAGCATTAAGCCCTCATGTAACAACAATCTCTCTAAATGTAAGTGCACTGAACTCTCCAATCAAAAGACACAGAGTAGCTGGATGGATTAAAAAACAAATCTCAACAATATGTTGCCTCCAAGAAATGCTCGTCAGCTCCAAAGGCAAACATAGGCTTCAAGTGATGGAATGGAAAACAGTACTCCAAGTTAATGGCCAAGAAAAGAAAGCAGGTGTTGCCATATTTGATCAGATAAAGCACACTTTAAGTTAAAAAAGACAATGAGAGAAAAAGAGGGGCAGTATAGAATGATAAAAGGGACATTCTACCAAGAGGACATAATGCTTGTTAATATATATACCAGCTAACAAAGGGGCACCAAAGTACATAAAACAATTGTTAACAAACTTAAAGGGAGAAATTAATAGCAGCACAATAATAGTAGGGGACCTCAACACTCCACTTATATCAATGAATAGATCATCCAAACAAAAAGCCAACAAGGAAATAGTAGATTTAAATAAAACATTTGATCAAATGGACTTAATAGATATATATGGACCATTCCATCCAAAATCAGCAGAATACACATTCTTCTCAAGTGCACATGTATCATTCTCAACAACAAACCCGATGTTGGGAAACAAGGCAAGCCTAAATAAATGTAAGAAGATTGAAATAATCCCAACCATCTTTTCTGACCACAATGCTATGAAACTGGAAATCGACTACAAGAAAAAAAACTGGGAAATTCAGAAATATGTGGAGACTAAACAACATGCTATTGAACAACCATTGTATCAATTAAGAAGTCAAATGAGAAATTAAAAAAATATATCTGCAGACTAAAGAAAATGAAAATACGACATACCAACTCTTATGGGATGCAACAAAAACAGTCATAAGAGGGAAATTCACAGCAATACTGGCCTACCTCAAGAAGCAAGAAAAATCTCAAATAAGTTATCTTAAAATGCACCTAACAAAACTAGAAAAATCACAACAAACAAAGCCCAAAGTCAGCAGAAAGAGTGAAATAATAAGAATCAGAGCAGAAATAAATGAACTAGAGACTAAAAAAAAGTAGAAAGGATAAATGAAACTAAGAGCTGGTTCTTTGAGAAGATAAACAAAATCAACAAATTCTTAGCCAAACTCACCAAGAAAAAAAGAGAGAAGGCTCAAATAAATAAACCTGGAAATGAAAGAGAAGAAATTATGACAGCTACTACAGAAATACAAAGGATTATAAGAGAATACTATGACAAACTATATGTTCACAAATTGGATTACCTGGAAGAAATGGGTAAATTCTTAGACTCATACAACCTCCCAAAACTGAATCAAGAAGAAGTAGAGACTGTGAATACAAAAATCACAAGTAAAGGGATTGAAACAGTAACCAAAATTCTCCCAAAAATCAGAAGTCCAGGACCAGATCGCTTCTCTGGAGAATTCTATCAAACATTCAAAGAAGATTTAACACCTATCCTTCTCAAACTATTTGAAAAAATTGAAGAAGATGGATCACTTCCTAACTCATACTTGAGGCCAACATTAACCTGATACCAAAACCAGACAAGGACAACACAAAGAAGGAAAATTACAAGCCAATATAACTGATGAACTTAGATTCAAAAATCCTCAACAAAATATTGGCAAACTGAATAGAGTGATACATTTAAAGGATCATACACCATGATCAAGTAGGATTTATTCCAGGGATGCAGGGATGGTTCAACATCCACAAATCAATCAATGTGATACACCACATTAACAAAATGAGGAAAAAGAATCACACGATCATCTCAATAGATGCAGAGAAAGCATTTGACAAGATCCACCATCCATTTATGATAAAAACTCTAAATAAAATGGGTATATAAGGAAAATACCTCAATATAATCAAGGCCATATATGACAAACCCACAGCCAACCTCATACTTAATGGTGAAAAACTGAAAGCCATCCCTTTGAGAACAGGAACAAGACAAGGGTGCCAAGTCTCACCAGCCCTGTTCATCATAGTATAGGGATTCTTTTGAGGATGATGGAAACATTCTGGAACAGATAATGATGATGGTGGCACAATTCAGAATCAACCAAAAATGACTGAATTGTGCACTTTACAAATGTTAATTTTATGGCATGTGAATTACACCTAAATAAATCTGTTATTTAAATAATACGAGAGAGAGAGAGAGAGAGAGAGAATATCACTGTAGCTGTTATCCAGAGATCACAAAGCCACTCTTGCTGCAATCGCTGCTACTTCTTCCACAGTTGCCTCTTGACAGTCAGGAAATTGGTGATTAGCCACTGAAAATCTGAGTCCAACTACTGTAATTGCTTCTCAATCTTTACACAACCATGATTTTGTTTGCCAACATCTACAGCAACAGGAATAAATCTCTGTCTCATTTCTGTTTTCCTATTTTCACATGTAATTGGTAGAATCTCATTCTCTTCAGGACTAAGTGAAAAGAAATCTTAAGTATATAGCATTTTGTTTTGTTTTGTTTTGTTTTTGCTTTCTAGTCTCTGCATTATAGGAAGCTAAGGATAGATCGTTGGTTCAGTGATCCAATACTCTGTAAACCACGATAGAAGGAATATGTCCAGGAATATGACATTTAAGGTACAATCTCAATAATGAGAAAGGAACAGCCATTAGCCATGTAAAAATCTGCAGAAAAAGCATTCCAGGTAGCGGGAGTAACAATTATGAGAATCCTGAAGTAAGAGATGATTTGTCTTGTGTGACTTCAGAAAGAAAGACTTGGTATCTCTATATCTCTTAATAGTCATTGAAATCATGTTTTCTTCACTTTGTCTCTCTGTGCTGCATTCTAGAAAATTTCTTCTGATGTATTTTCAAGTTTACCAAGTGCTTCTTCTGCTATGTCAAATTTGTTTGCAAAGAATCCTCTAATTTTTAAAAATTTTGGTATAGCATATTTTTATTCCTGGCAGAGTTCTATTTATCATATTTTCAAATATCTAGGTCATTTAAAAGTATCCTGTTCTTTAGCATTTTATTTTATTAAATATAAGTTATATTTGTTTTGTAGTCTGTCTAGTCATTTAAATATTTGAAGAGTTTATGAGTCTGTTTTTGCTGTCTAATATTTTTTGGTTCTACTTCATGTTGCCTTCTTTTCTTACGTGTGTATTTATTTTTGAATGAGTGATGTCTGTTATGCTTGGAAATAGTTGTAGGTGATTTAAGGTCTAGATTGAAATGCCTTCCTCCAGAGAAGATTTATGATTACTACTATTATATCCCAAAGGATACAACAAATTCAGGATCACTTTATACTATAACCACAGTTTGAGACTTTTTGGGGGTCCCACTTCAGTGATGTAAATTTGGTCTTTCAATCTACAGGATGGCCTACTTGCAGTTATAACTTTTCAGGGATGCCCTCTCCCAACCCCTATCAACCTGCTCATTTGGGTACAAAGGAAAAATTTTGTGCTCCCCTGGGAGTGGGTAAAGAGTTTATTTCTCGGAAACTTTTACCCTCATAGTATAGATTTTTGGAATCCAGATTTCATTAAGAAGGAGTTCTCTTATTAGACCCTGTAAAGTAGGGAAAGGCTAGACTTTTACCTCTATCTAGAAGCTCAAGTTCACAAGGAAAGGCAAATCCCTCAGAGAAAAAAAAAATTTTTGTTGTTCTACTTTCTTTTCTGGGTTCTCATGGTGAATTAGATTTTGGCCTTTTAAGTTCTTACTATCGTCTCTGCTCTTCAATACTTTTAAGATTTTTTAAATGAATTTTATCTAAGCACTTTTAAAGAGTCTTATTGGGATTCTTATTGTTCTGAATAACATAGCTTATCATCCATCTCATCTATCTCCTTATTAATGCTGTATCTAAATCTATATTAAATCAGATAATCTTGTAATTCACAATTAAATAACTACTTTCTGTAAAACCACCTACTAAATACTGACTTTAAGACAAAATAGAAAAAGCTTTGTCTCAACTATTACAAACTCCAACTTTATTCACTTGGGGTCTTTACCCAGAGTTTGACGAAAATGACCCTAGCTCCTTTTAAAATTCTTCTTGGGGCAGGCCGGCCAGTGTAGCAGTTAAGTTCACATGCTCCACTTCAGCAACCCAGGATTCACTGGTTTGGATCTTGAGTGTGGACCTATGCATCACTTATCAAGTCATGCTGTGGCAGGCATCCTACATATAAAGTAGAGGAAGACGGGCCTGGATGCTAGCTCAGGGTCAATCTTCCTCAGCAAAAAGATAAGTTAATCTTCCTAAAAAAAAATTCTTCTGAATCTTATCTCCAGGTGTTCAGGACCCCTCAAATATATTCTCTTCAAAGCAATTGGAGTGATCTTCCAAAACCTAATTCCTAATCATGTCATTATGTTGCTTGTACCTTTTAATGCCTTCTCATTGCTCTTTGGACAAAGTTAAAAATAGTGACCGATGATGGCCTTCCAAGACAAGCATGATCTCAGCAACTTAGTGTTCTCATCTACCACTACTTCATCTCACTTGCCATGTTCCAGGCACTTGCTTTTTCTCCATGGAAATGCCTTCTTGTCCTATGGTCTTCACAAATACTATTTCCTTTGCCTGTAGCAATGCCCTCCACTTTTCTTCTGACTAATTTTAATTTGTCCTTTAGGTCTCAGCTCAAATATCACTTCTTCAGAGAAGACTTCCTTCACTACTCTTATCTAAATTATATATAGAATTATATGTTTTCATATGACTGTAGTTTTCCTGCATCAAATGCAATTAAATCATTATTTAGATAATTGTTTAATGTCTATCCCCCCTGCCAACCTCTAAGCTCAGTGATGTTAGGGACTCTGTTTTGTTCATGAGTGAATTCAAATCAATTTTATTTATTGATTTCTTGCACATCACCTTACCTCTGATGACTCCTTTTTGTAGCATGCTACTGAAATGACTCATGGTAAGTTTTAGATCCCATCTGTTTGAACTCTCTTAACTCCTCTTCACTCAGCCTGAGCAGGAAGCTACAATGACAGCATAATCTCAATGAACCTTGGTGAGTAGATTCTCTTTATTCATAAAGAATATAATTTGTATTTTTACTTTGTATTTATGAAATTGTTTGCACAAAATAGTAGTTCTTATGAAAGCATTAGCTTTGATTTTGAAATCTGTAACTTCCACAAACTGCTGCAGCAGCAAAGGAGTTTTTCACAAACTGTTTTTATAAAAGCCTGTTTCCCTAACACCAAATAAAAATTTTGAATAATATTTCTGAACAGTAATGCAGCTAGTTTCATGACAATAAAAGTCCATTTTTAAACAATTGAGACTTTCACTTGCCCCAGGCATCTAGGTGATCAAATAATCTAGTGTAGTCCTTCTCAAACTATCTCTGGCAAAGGATAATTTTTTTAATACTCAATCTGTGACTAAAGTATACTTTTGTTAAATACAATAAAATGAATTACTAGAAATATATTTAAAAAACAAATATATATTAAATTCAAGCTCACCTATCACATTTGCATATTGCAGCAACGTCAAGCTGCCATAAAAATGTGTAAATACTTTTTCTTAATTTCCATTTTTATCTTGCTATTGATCACTTCACAAACCAGCTCCAGTCCTCAGACACTCAAGGAATAGCACTGATAGCATGCATTTGATCAGTGCTTCTTAAATTTTAATGTGCCTATGAATCACCTGTAGATCTTATTAGCATGCAGATTCCAATAGTTCTGAAATTGAGTCTGAGATTTGGCATTTCTAGCAAGTTACTATTACAGTATAAAATTAGAGTTCTCTGCCTGATGCACATAACCAAGCCAGTTAATCATGGCATCAGCCTTTGGAGGAGAAATCAGCTTTTATTCTGTAAGATTGATCTGCAGGGAGACAGAAAGTGTGTCCCTTCAGATCTGTCTCCCCAATTCAAGATTTGGGGCAAGATTTAAGAAGTTAGGGAGAACATGCTGGCAGATGGAAATGCTTGTAGGAGAAGTTTTGATTGTTGAGCTTCAAACATTTATGGTAAGGTTTTAAACTTTTATGACAGGGTTCTAAACATTTATGATGGAGTTCTAAACCTTTTTAATGAGGTGGGGAAGGAATTTTAAGACGAGATCTTCCTGAATGAAGGACCCTTCTCTTGTGATGAGTCTGAATTTCAAGTTCCAGTCATGTCTCACTTGGTCCTAGGGTTCTCTGGGGAGGAGGATCCTTAGTTCTCAGGTTGTTTAAGATTATGACTTCTTCTTTTATGCATGCCCTGGCTACAAGACTTTGCAGATTTTCTGAAAGGCAATTCTTAATCACTCTGTTGATAAGAGATGGTGTCAGTTGAACTGGTCCTATAGTGCTCATGGTTACATTACCAGGTGAAGTCTACAATGCTGCTGGTCTGTAAATCACAAGTTCAACAAGTCATTAGACTATAAGTTTCCTGTGAGGAAAGATTGTATATATTCATTCTATATTCCCAGTGCCCATCATGCCAGGCACAGAGTAGGTGCATAAGAACAGTCTAGTGTGTAAAGAATTGATCCACTTGATGACCATTCCACTTTGGTAGATCCAAGGACTTTTTTTTAAAGACTGGCACCTGAGCTAATGTCTGTTGCCAGTATTCTTTTTCTCCTCCTCTTCTCCTTCTTCTTATTCTTCTGTCCAAAACCTCCAAGTACATAGTTGTATATTTTAGTTGTGAATGCCTCTGGTTGTGCTATGTGGGACACCACCTCAGCATAGGCTGACAAGCAATGCCATGTCCACACCCAGGATCCAAACTGGTAAAACCCAGGGCCACCAAGGCAGAGTGCATGAACTTAACCACTTGGCCATGGAGCCATCCCCCAAGGACTTTTCTTATTTGAAAAAAAACTCCAAAACTTTTTGATTATGAGAGCAGACAGTGGTGAATATTTTGTTTTTTAATATCCAATCTATCACAAAGGAATACTTTTGTAAAATACATTAAAAACAAATTACTAGAAAAATGAAATTAAGAAAATAAAAGATACACAGAATTCAGCTCCGTGTTTGGATGTTACAGCAATGGCAAATGTCATACATTGTGATTCTATCACTTACTCTAAATTCATGAAGTAGTTTGAAGGGGATTGCTTAAATCTAATGGTCCACTGCAACACTGATTCCCTAACAGTGACAAGAGATGGTGTTTCTTAAATAGGTAAAGGATTTATTGTTTTCAATTCACTGTTAATGTAACTACCACTTTGAATAGATGCTGTAAGAATTTTGTATTTGTGGGGTTTTTTTCTCCTTTCACTGAGCTGACCACATTGACTAATTTAACTTGTGAAGCTCGTTATACATGCAAAATAGTATGAATATGATAAGGTCTGAGCAACTAGGGAGCAAAGCTCCATGAAAGCTATTCCAAGTATTGTCTTACTAATTTCAATAAGACATTATCTTTTAGGCATGGCTTTTCACCAAGTTTGTGACTTATGTCAGTGTCATCAAATTTCTCTCTGTTTTATGTCTACCTTATCTTGGCAAATTGTGACATAGTGGTTTTAGCAAAAAGGCTTTCAAAAAGCTTATAAAAAGACTTGTGAGTCTTCTTCAGCTTCAAAGAATTCTGTCAAAATCAGATTTGAAGTACGCCACATGAATGAACCTGTTCTTTGAATTATAGCAAATGGCTTTCAAAATCGAGGTAGGAGAAGGGCTGAACAAAACACGTTGCATTCAACTAGTCATGTAAGAACTTATCAGTGGTTTTATAGGGCTCCTTTGTGTATGGAGCCTTTGTGTCTTTGGAGCCTTTGCATTTTGCTTACCGAGACATGTTACAGAAATTGAGAACAGCCCTAGAGGATCCTTAGTGTCAACAAAAAGAAGCTTTATATTTCATTACAGGACCATCAGGGATTTGCTTATTGGTGTCTGAATTAATCAATAGCACCTTTGATACTTGTGACATTTATGCTATTATTTTATATTTTATATTTGTAAATTCATCACTCAAGAGTTCAATTCTTTCCTTTATCACTTTATTTGGTAAATGTGGACTACTTTTAAAAAATGTTAGGTTTGTTAACCTGAAAACAAGAGCCAAAATGAGAGGCATTTAATTAGGGATCAAAGTATTGCAATCAGGGCACATAGATTCAGGTAGCAACCCAAATAATGTCCCACTAGGGAGGAAGAGGCAAGGGTTTTTTTAAAGGCAAAAGTGGGAGTTTTACATTGCAAAGAACGCTAATTGGGGTTGGCTCAGAAAGCTAATCTTGGCTAAACATAATTGATTGCTACAGCTAGCTAGATGGAGGCAAAAGCCCATCACTGTAACAAGTTGCAGTGTTCTCAGAATATTTGGGTCTTGACACAGTTTAAATGTTCATGTTCTTCCCAATGAAGATGCGCATAAGGCCCATTTCCTTAATGGCTTCCTGACTCCATTTTAAAGCCCTTAGACATAAGTGACTCCATTTTGTTTCACATTTCACATTTTCTCCTTTTGTTTGAGATCCTTCTCTGAAAGCATCACTGATCGACCACAGATTTGTTTAGTCTCAGGTTCTAGGATGGACCTGTCCCAGAAAATCGTGTCCCATGTTGGGGGAGAGGGAATCTTTTTCCTGTTCCCAGTAGTTATTCCAGGGGGTCAGTGTCATAAGGGTTAGACCACATTTGAGCAACAAAGAAGTGGTCAGGAAATGACTATCAGGCAGTTTTCTCATCCAGGAATTTCACCTGTTAGGTGAATAAGCATTATCTGTAATTTCAATACATCAGGTGACCATAATCATGGTGTTTCTAGAAGTTCTGGATCATATTTGGGTGAGTAGTAGCATAAGAAGTTTAAATACAAGTACCTATAGCAAAATTCCAATTATAATCATAAACAATATTTGAAGTCCTGATCTTACACAAGCAACTATACCCAACGGAAGCCAACTGAAAACATCCATAGGGGACCAGAGGGTGTCATTAAAAGATATTGGACCAGAGAGATCTTGTGCTATTTTTATAATTTTTCTGAGTTCTAGCTCAACTTCACCAGAAGAGTTCATCCAAGTACAGCAGGAGATGTTTGCTATGGCACAGATGCCACCCTGTCCTGCAAGGAAATAATAGAATGTTATTCAATTATCTAAGACAACCTTTGTTAGGAAATCCAGGCATTGTTGTTGTTGAGCAAAGTCTTGAGTGGTAGAATTTGCCAGCTTCTCTATGGTTAGGGTTAATTCTTTTAATAACAGGTCTTTATGGACTATATCAATCCAGGTGACAGAAACCTTTGGCATTTGGAACCAATAGAGAGTAGATGAGGTATAAAAAGAGGGTCAACAACTCCCTCCTAGACCAATGAGATTGTGGTTGTCTTTCTTCTTTAACAGAAATATCAAATGGAATACTATGGTATCCTAAATGGCATTGTCCTGTCATATACCAGCTGCCTAGACATTCATAAGCCCAGGGTTCCTCATTGGAATCACACACAAAGGGGTACTCAGAAGGGGCACATAGTACAAAGTGCCTTCTAGTTCTGTAGTAGTGTCAGTGGTCAGGAGCACTTGGTAAGGTCCTTCACATTGGGGCTCAAGGCCTGTCTTCCTCTGATGATACTTACAGATTAACCAATCACCATGGTCTAAACTGTGAGAAATGGGAATCTTTAAATTGGAATATGAGAAATCTTCTTTAACCTGTTGATGATAGACTGGAGCATAAGATGTTAGAGATTTACAGTAGCTGGTCATACTAGCATAAGACAACAAGGGATCAACAGAAGGTTGCAAACCAATAGACATTGGTCTGCCAGTGATTACCTTATGGGGAGTGTATTTATGTTTTCTAAAGGGGGTACAGCAAACAGTTGGCAAGACAAAAGGCAGTGCCTTGGGCCAGGGGAGTCCAGTCTACAGGTATATTACAAAACTTCAAAGACCATTGGGGCCAGCCCTGTGGCTGAGTGGTTAAGTTCATGTGCTCCACTTCAGCGGCCCGGGGTTTGGCTGGCTTGGATCCTGGATGGGGACATGGTACCACTCATCGGGCCATGCTGAGGCAGCGTCCCACATAGCACAGCCAGAGGCATTCAGAACTAGAATATACAACTATGTACTGGGGGGCTTTGGGGAGAAGAAGAAGGGAAAAGAAAAAGATTGGTAACAGATGTTAGCCCAGGTGCCAATCTTTAAAATAAAAAAAGATCAGGGGCTGGCCCCATGGCCGAGTGGTTAAGTTCGCGTGCTCCGCTGCGGGTGGCCCAGTGTTTCGTTGGTTCGAATCCTGGGCACGGACATGGCACTGCTCATCAGACCACGCTGAGGCAGTGTCCCACATACCACAACTAGAAGAACCCACAACGAAGAATATACAACTATGTACCGGGGGGCTTTGGGGAGAAAAAGGAAAAAAATAAAATCTTTAAAAAAATAAATAAATAAATAAATAAATAAAAATAAAAAAAGATTATTAACAGGACTAGAATCTAAAATATACAAAGGGGCAAACATAATTCTTCTCTCTATAATTATCCCCTTTTTTAATCAAAGATAGTCACAGTAAAACTAATTTCTTTGCATTAAAAGTTGGTGTTATTATTTGTATAAGTGAGAGTTTCTGAATTTAAGAGGGATCAGGTAAAGAGAAAAAGTGAATGTTTCATCTTTGTTTACAAAGGTATCTTACCAAAGAGAAAAGTTTTCTTTAAATCTGGAAAAGCAAAACATTAGAGCATTCTCATCAGTTCATGCAATCCCATGTTACTAATACTTGTCTTGCTTGAATCCAGTTTTTCCATTATTTTTCTTGACTTTGCCTGACAATTGAGAGTGATAGGTCCAAGAAGTTTGCAAGGTTTTTGTTAAGGCTTGTATAACTTTTCCAGTAAAGTAGTTGCCCTGATTATTGAAGACTGTGGAAGGTATACCCCAAGTGGGAAACACATTTTCTAACACTTTCTTTGCCATTCTGAGAGCATCAGCTTCACGGCAAAGGAAGGCTTCAATCCATCCAGAAAACATATATGCAATAAAAATAACATATTAATAACTCATATTAAGTGGTACTTGAATGAAATCTAGGTGCAGATCCTCAAAGGACCAAGAAGGAGGAGTTCTGATCCCTCTAGGGATAGAAATAGTTTTTCTCATGGTAGGCGAAGGAATGCCAAAATGAAAAATGAGGTTTGCCTGGGACCCGGGAAGAACCAAGCAGCCATCTTGGGTTTCTCATAGTCTTGGCTGTTTGCTTAATGTACAGCCGCTGTTTACCAATCTTAATTTCTATGATTCAGGAGCAGACTGTTGCCATTTTACAAGGACATCAGGATGGCAAAAGTCTGCCAATGAGAGGATTTTTTTATGTTTGTTTTGCAAAAGCAGAATGAATCTATGTTTCATAAACTTTATAGATTCTATTGTTGCTGCCTTTATGTGAAATTTGGTTAAGGCATTTCCCTGATATTCAGATTCTGTCCTGTTAATATGAGCCTAAAATTTGATTACAGAGAACGTTTTAAACCAGGACATATTAGACTACTAGGAATTTCACATAATTTCTGGAACTCATAATATATATAGGTATAACATAAAGAAGGCATAATGTTATTTGTTATTTGAAAATGCTTCCCATGTAATTTAACATATCAAATAAGCTTAATCAGTTTAATATTCCTCTTTTTATAAAGACAGAGAACAAATCTTTTGAGATATCTCAGGGACACTCTGAAAAATTGCAAAGTTAGCTAGAGATAAAAAAGACTTCATTTAGAATTTGGTTCTGCGAAATTTGTCAAAGATATCAAAGAAATTTTAAAACACTTGCCTAAAAAGGATCACGGATTATTATGAAATATAATATTTAATTATCTATTTAACCAAAGTGACAAAAAGATTTCAAAGACAAACGGAAGATCACACAGCTGCAAAACCTTAGCTCTTTTTACTAGACAAGACAGCCTTTAACATGAAACAAGAAATAGTTCTGATAACACACAAAAAGTTAAGGAAAAACCTTTCATAGTATCTTATCAGGAGAAGACCAATATTTCAAGAAAATTTTGTTCTTTTAAGAGATTAAAAGAAAATTAAGTTCAATAGTTTTAATATCTATTGATATTAAAGTTTATTTTAAAAATGCTTTAAATAGTTTTATTTTTACGTATAGTTTTTATTTTACGTAACTTGACTACACAAGATAAAATTTTTCTCTCTCCTTTTATCTTTTTTTAACAAAGAGAAAAAAGCAATTTCAATTTTGTACCAGCTTACTTTTGATATTAAAACTTATTCACTTTCTTAAATTCATTTCAGTTTTAGCCAACCCTGATCATGCATAAAATCTCTTTCCAAATATTCCTTTTCCATAAACTTTCTATAACTTTTGTAGGTCTATTTTAGTTTGGCCCTTGTTCTCTTTTTCATTCACAAATACCCAGCTTTATTTTGTAAAAAATTTGTTTTTCTATCCTTCAACAAAAATGTATCTATATTCCTCATACTTTATCTTAGCAAAAAACATACATCATTTTCCTTGCATACAGGGATTTGTCCTTATTATTTTTAGTAGCTTTAATTATGTATATTAGAATTCTTAACCCTTAGAAACATTAATTTCTAGTGAAAACTAAGAAGTAAGCAACTGTGAACTGTAATATCCATATTCTTTAGATTAGCAAATTTATGAATACATTTTACAATTTGTAAAAATGTGTTTCTTCATAGTGTAATCTTTCAATAAGACACAAAACATGTTTATTAATGTTACCACACCAGGTTCATTTTTGCCCATCACCTGGAAAACTCAACATTGAGATGATAAGATTGCAGCAGAGAGAGGGTTTTAATCACAAGGCAACCATGGGAGGAAGCAAGAGCATGAGTCTCTAATCTGCTTCCTGAAAAATGGGGACTCAGGGATATTTTTGGAGTGGAGGGACAAGGTGGTTTGATGTGGAGATAGGTGATTGGACGCGAGAAGAGTTGAGGTAATTGATGACCTGTGCAAGTGTAGTCAGACTCCATGCCACTTCATAGGATGCATGTTCACAGAATAGTGGAATTAGCATGATCTGAGGGTGGAGTTTTTAGCCTCTTGATGTCAAAAGGTCACTTATTTGACATCAGCACAGGCCCACTTGATGAGTTGGTGATCTCAACCAGCCTGAAGTGGACAAGGACTTTTAATTTCTGAAAACTGCTCACACACCCATTACGATGGTGATACAGGCTCCAGGGAGATGTTATCTATAGGAACCTAGTGGGAGTCAGATAGCATATTGCCTAAGCAGCACAGTTAACAATGGGTGGGTGAAACAACTAAAAGCTATAAGCAGTAATTGCAAAAAGAAAATAAAAGCACTTTATTTCCTAGCTCCTTAATCATCAACGGCTAACTGTTTGCCAGTTTCATTAACAGACCCAAATTTGCCTTTATTTTCTTTGTCATAAGAAGCCAAAAGTAAATGAATCACTATTGAGTAATTAATATTTTACTTTTCTCAAAGTGTGCTTTTTGGTGAGGACGATTGTCCCTGAGCTAACATCTATTGCCAATCTTCCTCTTTTTTTTGTCCCTCCCCAAAGCCCCAGTACATAGTTATATATCCTAGTTGCAGGTCATTCTGGTTCTTCTCTGTGTTATGCTACCACAGCATGGCTGGATGAGCAGTGTGTAGGCCCATGCTCAGGTGCCCAAGATCCAAACCGGTGAACCTCAGGCCACAGAAGTGGAGTGTGCAAACTTAACCACTCAGCCATGGGGCTGGCCCCCCAGTTTTACTATTTTATCTTATCTAGAAATGATCTAGATATGCAATAACTTTTCCATCATTTTATTTAACTTAGCAAAACTTTACAGTTTCAACTTACCAAAAAGATTTGTGGAAACGATTTTTTTAACTTTTTATTAAGATTATGATAGTTTACAATCTTGTGAAATTTCAGTTGTACATTATTGTTAGTCATGTTGTAGGTGCACCCTTTGGGCCCTCCCCCACCCCCCCTTTCCCCTGGTAACCACCAATCAGTTGTCTTTGTCTATATGCTAAACTTCCACCTATGAGTGGAGTCATACAGAGTTCGTCTTTCTCTATCTGGCTTATTTCATTTAACATAATACCCTCAAGGTCCACCTGTGTTGTGAATGGGATGATTTTATCCTTTTTTATGGCTGAGTAGTATTCCATTGTATATGTATACTGTATCTTCTTTATCCAATCATCAGTTGATGGGCACTTAGGTTGCTTCCACGTCTCGACTATTGTAACTAATGCTGTAATGAATATAGGGGTGCATGGGACTTTTGGAATTGCTGATTTCAAGTTCTTTGGATAGATATCCAGTAGTGGGATGGCTGGGTCATATGGTATTTCTATTTTTAATTGTTTGAGAAATCTCCATACTGTTTTCCATAGTGGCTGCACCAGTTTGCATTCCCACCAACAGTGTATGAGCGTTCCTTTTTCTCCACAACCTCTCCAACATTTGTCACTTTTTGTTTTGGTTAGTTTTGCCATTCTAACAGGTGTAAGGTGATTTCTTAGTGTAGTTTTGATTTGCATTTCCCTGATGATTAGTGATGATGAGCATCTTTTCATGTGTCTATTGGCCATCCATATATCTTCTTTGGAGAAATGTCTGTTCATGTTCCCTGCCCACTTTTTGATTGGGTTGTTTGACTTTTTGTTGTTGAGCTGTGTGAGTTCTTTATATATCATGGAGATTAACCCTTTGTCAGATAAGTAACTTGTAAGTATTTTTTCCCAACTACTACATTGGCTTTTTGTTTCAATCCTGTTTTCCCTTGCCTTGAAGAAGCTCTTTAGTCTGATGAAGTCCCATTTGTTTATTCTTTCTTTTGTTTCCCTCATCTGAGGAGTTATGGTGTCCGAAAAGATCCTTTTGATACTGATATCAAAGAGTGTACTGCCTATATTCTCTTCTAGAAGACTTATTGTTTCAGGTCTAATCTTTATGTCTTAGATCCATTTTGAGTTTATTTTTGTGAATGGTGAAAAAGAATAGTCAATTTTCATTCTTTGACATGTGACTGTCCAGTTTTCCCAGCACCATTTGTTGAAGAGACATTCTTATCTCCATTGTAGGCCCTCAGCTCCTTTGTTGAAGATTAGCTGTCCATAGATGTGTGGTTTTATTTCTGGGCTTACAATTCTGTTCCATTGATCTGTGTACCTGTTTTTGTGCAGTACCATGCTGTTTTGATTACTGTAGCTTTGTAGCATGCTTTGAAGTCAGGGATTGTGATGCCTGCAGTTTTGTTACTTTTTCTCAGGATTGCTTTAGCAATTCGGGATCTTTTGTTGCCCCATGTGGAAACTATTTTTAAGTACACATACCATAAAACATAATTTTTGCATCTAAAAATTCTTATTTCATTAGCATCTATATAATTCATTTGTTCTTATCAATCATACTTAGATTATTCATGAAAATTTTATGATACATTAAAGCATTAGCCATATTCTTAAGTTATTATTTTGTCATTGTTGTTGACAAATTTTGTAAGAGAGATAACACGAGCTTATTTGACTAGTAACCGAGGTAGAACAAAATTTTCATGTCTGCACTATATTTATTGCTAATAATTCTGAAGACATGCTTATTTTAATTAAGCCAACAAACTTAAACAAGGTTTTATTTACTACAGATTATTATATATTTTTCTTATTTTGTAAAACATTTGGGTTGGTTTCTGTTATATTTAGAAATAATTCATATAAGGACTTACTTTAAGTTAATTAAATAGAGCCCTTCTTAGAAATTAATTTTGCTTGTACCATCAGAGGTAGAAAAATATAACACATATGTAATGTACATACATGTATATAGACAGACACAGACAGAGAGGTTATAGTTTTTATTTTAAAATTTTAGCCATGAATCAGGTATAATACAAAACTCATTGGTTTATTAATAATTGTGTTTCTAGCAGATGGAATAAGTTGAAGCTACCTGCTCAAAAGGATTTTTGTTGGTTGATATTTGTGGAGAAGTCATAAGGTACATTTGCCTTCGACAAGGAGACTGTGAAGTAGATTATGGGCATGAGAGTATTTCCAACAGTCTGCATTCTAAATGAAACACTTTTCTTTTTTATTTTTAACTTCATGTTTTACTGATTGAGCTATCTAGGCTTAGTCTCAAGCAATTGTGGGTTTTTATCTCCTGGGGTATTTGCATTCCAAAGACATGGCAAAATTTACAACTTCAAAGGACACATAGAAAAAAATGTAAGTTGTGTTCTTAGGAATTTTAGGGTAATGGCTATTTAAATTTTTCCTTCAGTTTCAGAAACTGGGGATGGTCTAGATAAGAGTTCCCTGAGAGATGCTAAGCCTTTTGAGATAAACAGAGGAGGTTTGGAGATTGGTAAAAGGGAATGGGTGAAATGTTAGTTGCCTTTTGATTTGCATTTCTGGTTTTTAAAGATTTGTAAGATAAAGAGAGCTGCTCTCAATACATCAGGAATATGGATGTAACTTTAAATGACATCATACATTGATTTATCCATCCAATTACATTATCTCTAATTTGCTTCTTTCCTTCTGGGTACATAGTTTTATTTTAACTTCAAGGAGAAGATCTACAAAAAAAAGTTATATCACACTCTGAGTATCAGCTTCCAATTTTGCAAAATTTCTGATTATAAGGTTATTAAATCCTTTCAAATATCTTATCAGGTTTTGGTCATGACAAACAGAAAATATTTCTGGCAGTATTAAACAACCCCATTAATTCTAATTTTAGTTTCACCTAGGCTATTTAAGGGAATAATGTAGCAGTTTACCAGGAAAACATTCAGAGTCTTGACAACTCCCAGAGGGGCCTATGCAGGGTATGGCCTGTAACTTAGTGGACTTCTTTACAGTTGTGTAGCCTTTTCTCTTAGGTATCTCTTCTACCTTCAACTTTTCATTAGCCTCTGGCAGTGAAACTTTCAATGTAGGTGTTTTAGAATTTTGAAGGCTTTTCTTTTAAGTGCACCTTTTAAGTGGTTTTATCTAATTGGAACATTCCTTCTACTTGGCTATTGTAATTTTAAATCATCCTAAGTAATTCTGATCCATTGAGATGGAAATTTACAATAGAAGAGACTGTAATTCTTAAAAATAAATCCAGCTGAAGTTCTTGGGAGAGAGGGGAGAACTTTTTGGGAAAGTTTATGAAATGAAAGAAGCCCCATGTCAAAGAAAAGAGAACAAACTGGAATGACAATAAGAATGACAATAGAGAAACCCCTCAATAATGTCAGAGTATCACAAATAAGAGAAAAAATTCTCCTGACGGAAGCCTTTCCTGTGGGAATGACTGTGAGCTGAAAAAGCTGCCCAGGCACTGAGACAGATCAACTCCTAGGCAATCACCCATGATCCCAAAACCGTCACTGACATCTACTAAATGGAGGGAGGTCAGAACTTGAGAGGTCTCATGATCAGAGGAGTTGGCAGTTTATGGAAAATGTGAATGCAAGGTGCTCATGTAGGTACTGTACCCTATCCCAGGGGACACCAGTTCACGAAGGTGAGATCGTTTAGGTCCCACTTTCTGACACCATGTGTGTTAACCTAAAAATAAAGACCCAAAATGAGAGGCAGAGAGGCATTTATTTGGGGATCAAAGAATTGCTATTCAGAGTACATAGATTCAGGTAGGAACTCAAATAGTGTCCCACTAGGGATTAAGAGGCAGGACTTTTAAAGTCAAAAGAGGGGGATTTGCATTATGAAATTGTTAATTGGGATTGGCTCAGAAAACTAATCTTGGCTAAACATGATTGCTAAGGCTAGCTAGAGGGAAGCACAAGTCCATCACTGTAACAAGTTGCAGTGTTCTCAGAATACTTGTCTTGACTCAGTTCAAAAGTTCACATTCTGCCTGATGAGGATGTGCATAAGACCCATTTCTTAAATGGCTTCCTGGTTCCATTTTAAAGCCCTTAGACACAAGTGGATCACGTTTTGTTTCATGTTTCACAGGTATAGTAGTAAGGTAGTCATAGAAATTATTCCAATGTGTATGTCTTTTTTCAGACTATTTCAAATCTACCTCTCTCGCTAGGTGTAAATACCATGAGGGCAGGGATTTTGCCTGTTTTGGTTACTGTTGAAATTTCAGCATCTATGTCAATGTCTGCCTCATAGAGGATGCTTAATAAATATCTGTTGAATACATGTTCAATTACTGTTTTAGATACTACACTCAAAAGTATAGACATGATTATGAAGCTGGGTAGCTGAAGGGTACTGTAGATATTAAGCCAATTTGCTGTTTTCCTGTTTAACTTGAAGGGTAACTCAGTGGTCTCAAGGAGTTGTGAACTTGTTTTGAAGGAGAAAAAGAACGCCTTTGAGAAGATTGTGAATGGCCAGCCCTCAGTAGCCATTGAAACCCAGAAGTTAGGTTGCCCAGGGGCTTACTGGGAATGACCCCTGTGTTTTCCCAAAGCTCCTCCTGCCAAGCCCCTAATCTGTATAAAACACCTCCTGCTTCTTGTTCTTGGGGAGGTGGATTTGTGTGAACTCAGGCTCCTACCTACTCATTTTGGCCAATTCAAATAAATCTTTTTTTTTTTTTTTTTTAAGGAAGATTAGCGCTGAGCTAACTACTGCCAATCCTCCTCTTTTTGCTGAGGAAGACTGGCCCTGAGCTAACATCCATGCCCATCTTCCTCTACTTTATACATGGGACACCTACCACAGCATGGCTTTTGCCAAGCAGTGCTGTGTCCATACCTGGGATCCAAACTGCCGGACCCCAGGCCTCCGAGAAGCGGAATATGTGCAGCTAACCGCTGTGCCACCAGGCCGGCCCCTCTTTCTCCTTTTCTAAGCACCAATGTCTCAGTGTTTGACTTCCTGTGCATCAGACACATGAATTTGAGATTAAGAGGTTCAGTATCAATTTATTGGTATCTAAATCTGTATCTATAGATAGGTAGACAGGCATAGAAAGAAACATAAAATCAATTAGCCTGGTTTTTGATATTGCTGAACTTAAGCAATATTTTTTTAAAAAATTAAAGAGAAGGTAGTCAATGTATACTTTTAAAGACATACTCACTTATATCCAGTATGCTGCCTTTCTTACTAATCTTTAATATGTCACTCACAGCTTAATCTAACTGATTTTAGCCACATATCATATGACAATACTTCTTTTCAACTCATTTTAAAGCCTATCTTGAGTCAAATCTTTCCTATATCTGGTGGTACACAGGTCTAAAACTTAACTCAGGTCTATATGGAAAGAAAAGAACTTCACTACCAATAGTGGGTCACTTATACAGAACAAATTATTTTTATAACTCTTTATGTTATAGCATCAACAGAAGTAGACCCTCATATCAGAAGGGGAAAACCCAAGGCACACAAAAGTAACTGTAGCATCCCTTACTCCCATTTCCACTCAAACTCCTAATCAGAAAGTCACTTTCTATTCTTCTTTTAAAGAAGAACGCTATCTTCTCTATCCCTAATGCAATCTCGATTTGTAGTATTGAACAGTGGTTAGCAATGTCCTGGCAGCCTCTAACAGTTTTCCATTGATGCACACTGTTTATTTAAAGAGTATGTATCTACAGTCATAGAACAATCCACTTTGAATAGAAATCTGAGATGATATCAATGGTCTTACTACCCTCCTTTCTTTCTCACTTTGCTCCAGTGACAATAACCTCCTTGCCGTCCCTCAGGCATTTATGTCTTCCCTGCCTTATTTTTTCCATAATATTTATCACCATCTGTCACCCTACAGGTTTTACTTATTCATTTATTGTCTGTATCCTCCTACTATTTTTAATTTAACAAACACACATATTGCTCGTTATGTGCTATATTTTACAAATATTAACTCTTTAATCCTCATAATCATTGTAGGAGGTAGACACTGTTAATATATCTATTTTTCAGATGAGAAAAATGGCCATAAGTAAATTAAGTAACTTGTACAAGATCATATAAATATTAAGTGGTAGAGTTGGGATTAAAATGCAGATAATTCAGCCCCAGAGGCCACACCCTTAAACAAAATAGTATACTTAGAATATAAGCACTGTGAGGGTGGAGATTTTTGACTGTTTTTTTTTTTTCCAGTGGTGTACTCTCAGTGCCTAGAAGAGTGGCTGGTTCATAGTAGGCTTTCAATAAATATTTGTTGAATAGATTAATGTATTACTTTCAGGGTGAAGGAACAAGTAACAATGTCTTTATACTCCTTGGAGTTTCCCCTGGTAGCTTGGAAAGGTGATATTTATCAGCTGCTTCATGGAATTTATCTAGTCCTGAGAGGGAGAAGTCCATTAATATGGCCTGACATGTTGGAAATACTCAGTGGGTTCTACAACAGCATAGTGTGCAGTGTTCATCAAAGTGTGTTATGAGGTTCTTAGGAGTGTCCTTAGGGTTGCTTAAGGAAGTAGGTGGAGAGTGATGAGAGGTTAGGGCTCTGAGCCACCAAATTATTCTTCAAACAATGATCTCTGCTTGTATTTGTTTCCTATCTTCAGATTTTGCTAAGGATTTTATTTGAACAATATTTGAAAATCACTGTTACAGTGGAAAGAATACTGCCTGGAGTCAGAAGACCTGAGTTCCAGTTTTATATTCTATCACTTACTAGCTATAACTCTGGCTCCGCCTTCTTCACGGGGTTACTATAAACAGTAAATGACACGATGATTAAAACAAATGTCTTTTGGTATGCCCTGTACTGGCTCTACTGTTAGCAGAATAGATGATCCCCTACCTAGTAGAGTTAAGGAACCTCTAATAGCCCATCTTGCCACTAAATAAAGTATTTTCCCATTAGCCTGCTGCAATGCCTGTAATTGTTGCCATTAGAGTTACTGCTTTTGACTAAGAGAGTGCTTCAAGATGCTGCTGCTAAAATATCCTAAGAGGGAAATTAATCTACCACCAGAAATTAGTGCACTAATATGGAATCATTTATCTGATTAGCAAGTCATCATCCAGCAAGAAAAAGTTCTTAAAGGAATAGGAACCTGGAATGGTAAATACCAAGGAAAGAGAAAAGGAGGGAAGGGCTTTGAGAGAGCAAAAATAAGAATCTCTCATATCATTTAATCCTTTACAGTTTCCAAGCCATTTCCATGTCTTTTATCTATTTTATCTTCACAAGTATGCAGAGTAGATATGTATATGCCAATTTTACAGATCATGAAATTGAGGCTCAGGAAAATCAATCTAGCATGTACAAAACTGCACATGTACCTTGAAATGCCTTCTCCTTAATGCATCTATGACTCAATCAACTCATATTCACCAAACAAACTCAGTATATACTATTCCTCTAAAAGACATTGTTTGATCCCTACAGATTTGATAAGATACCCCCTTCCAGAATGCTGTGCTTCTCCCAATATAGCTAAATGAAATGTTAATGTGATTTCCTACTCAGTTGACTATTTCCACTACTAGATTTTAAGCATTCTTGATGGAAGAGAAACTGTTTATCTTGCTCACTATTGTTTTCTCTGTGCCTAAATTAGGTCCAGGCACATATATAGTAGTTGTCCAATAGATATTTAATGAATAAGTAAATGATTTATAAATGTTCACAGACAACCATCTACGCTCCTGAGTGGAAGTTGGACCCTAGCAGAGCTTGGCCACCATTCAAATGGGAATAAGTGATCCTTGTATGAACTATTTTAAATCCTAGAATTTGGCCAACGTAATGGCCTTTTCCTTTTATGTAGGGCACTTTTTATATTCTTTCTAAAGAGACTCAATCCAAAAATAATCACTTATAATTAATACTTGCCAAAATTAAAACCAAGAAAATTGGCGTTGCATGGTAGCTTAGGTCCAGAAATCATTATGTTTCTCTAGTTTTCTTCTACTATTCTTTTTCATACACGAACTAACTTTATTTTAATTATTGCAAATGTGTGACATTACTAAAAATTTTTTAAGTTAACAGGCTTAGAAGCAATCCAGAGAATTAAAACATATCTCAAATGTGTTCTTAATTTTGTTTATTAAAACCCAATTTTTTTAATTTTAATGCAAATTTAAATCAACTTTAGCACTATCATATTAATCAGTGGATATATTCAAATATTGTCCTCTGTGAAAGACATATTCTTGACATTAGCTTTTATGATTATCACTTTTAATTATCATATTTCAGCCAGTATATAGCAGAATGTCTTTCTGAAAAATTTAGTTGGACACTCTCATAAAATGATGTTCAATAACTGATAGTGTTTGGTTAGCATCTCTTTAATTAATAGAGATTTTATATAGTGGTGGATTCATTGATGAATTTATTTCTATTTTCCTTTACCATTCGTAGTGAAAAGTGGAGTTGGAGAAAAAATCTGGAAAGTTCAATCCACAAAGAATGATTTTGTCTTATGACCATCTCAAGCAAGGAATTACCTTCATTCTGTATGTAGTTTTTACCCAATTGATAAAATGAAAATACCACATCCACAGAATTTTGATAATGCTCAAAGAACCATTTGCATCTTCAGTAGATTAACAAATATGTAAACTAAATTATCAAAAACTGATGTCAGGGGTTGGCCCCATGACATAATAGTTAAGTCTAGCACACTCCATCTCAGCAGTCTGGGTTTACAGGTTTGGATCCCAGGCATGGACCTACACCATTTGTCAAGCCATGCTGTGGCAGTGACCCTCATACAAAACAGAGGAAGATTGGCACAGATGTTAGCTTAGGGCTAATCTTCTTCAAGCAAAAAGAAAAAAAAGGAATGTTGACAACAGATCTTAGCTCAGAACAAAATCTTCCTCACCAAGAAAAAAAACACTGATGCTAATAAATTTCTGAGTTGCATTCTGAAGCTTTTATATTCTTAAAATCGTATAAAATTAAAAGTTCAGATGTTGTACTTGCATATATATTCACTTATGTGTAATCATGTTAAATGTATAATATGTAATGCTATTGGCAGCTATAAACATTGGGGAAGAAAGAGTATAGGACTATATTATTCTTTATGAATAATTACAAAGTACTCCATCAATAATGAAGAAAAATCAAGAAAGTTTAAACAAACACCAATGACAGTACATGCAATCTTCCTCACATTAACTTCCTGTAGTGAGTGAACACAATTTCTAGTGTGTAAGATTTGATTTTCTGATCTGGGTATTAAATATTTACTTCTAATTATAGTCTTAAGTGAGACAAAAACATAAACTAATTTGCATTATTAATGATGCAAGAAATGTGATGTTTAGTCTCTTAAGATTGGTAATAAAGAGAAAAGCATGTTGGAGATTTACTTTACTTTTTTTTCCTTTTGAAAGCAAGTTAAAATGATAAAACTTAATTAACTACTTAGGCATTACATGTTTCTGCCAACTAGAATACACAGTATGGTACTGTCTGAAATGGAACTAGGACTGCAAAGCTTCCATTTTCAGTCTCAGAGTCTCCAGGGGGAAATCAAATTGTTTTTTTCTTTCAACAGTTTGGGTGAGATGATATTTTGAGATGTTGAGAGCTGTCAAATTACAAAAACAGTAAAGGAACTCCCTCAAAGAAATTTGTTTTTATCTACACAAATGTTTCTGCTTGTTTGCTCTTTTATTCTCCCATTGATTTACAAAAAAGAAAAAATGGAGGAGGAGCTAAGAATATTTGCCACTCTTCTAAGCCTAAAAGGAGCAAACCAGTTTTTGTAGTAATCATTCACCAAGCCATGTCTTCCCCAAGCTCCTCTTTACATATAGTCTTACCTGCTTGATGATAGGCTCTCCAATGTGAACTAACCTGAAAACCTAACTTTCTTGCAAATGAAAGGGAGATCACTGGAGAACTCACTGCTTTAATCTGATGTAATAAGTGTTGGAGAATGGGATCATCTTATTGGGTTGAATACACTACACTATGCAAAATATTTGCACTCATCATTGGATCTCGATTCTATAAGATGATGAAATCTCTTGAACCAAAGTAGAAAGCACAAACAAATATTTAGATGTTGTGTCTTACAAACTTTTAAAAGTCCTAATGTTTTATATTCTAAGAAATTAATGAAGTGTAAGAATTATTTACAGCTTCTTGGTCTTACTTAGATATTTTTTAGGGAAAGATCCACCCTGAGCTAGCATCTGTTCCCAATCTTCCTCTTTTTTTTTGCCCGCCAAAGGCCTAGTGCATGGTTGTATATCCTAGTTGTAAGTCATTCTAGTTCTTCTATGTGAGCCACTGCCACAGAATGGAACTGACAGATGGGTGGTGTTGTTTCATGATCAGGAAATGAACCTGGGCCACTGAATCGGTGAGCACCAAACTTTAACCACTAGGTCATCAGGACCAGCTCGTTACCTAGATGTTTTGAACTCAACTGTGTCCATGTGGAGTGGTGAAAACTCATGGACCTTAGATGCATACAGAATTTGGTTCATAAAGTCAAGACTTTGCTAGATATGAACTTTAGGTGAATTCAAAATCTCTCAATCTAGATTACTTCATCTGCAAAATAGGAATACTAATGATACTTGCTGCATAGGATTCTGAGTATCAAACAAGAAAACATATGTAAAGAACATATCACAGTGACTGGGACATAGTACATGATCAGTAAACAATAACTATTGTTATTATTGCTTGAGTTTTAATTCTACAGATAGTATCTCTTAAAAAAGAAATCGATTTCTGCCTTTTGTATTTTTATTAGAGCATTGAGAAGATAGTTAACTTGTTCATCTTTTCTTAACTTTTATTTTAAAACGTTATTGAAAGGAGATTTTTCATTGGTGGAAAGCTTCTTAGTTGATTGTTAGTCATACCATGCTTTATCTTTAACTTACACTTTAGTTCCTTGTGAACTGAAAATTACGGAAAAATATATTTGAGGTGAAAAGAGGCAATATTATTTTGACAGTCATACCCCATACGAATCCTGTCTATGACTTGAGATGTGATTTTTGGTCTCATTTCCTGAAATGTTAAGTGTAGGACAGAATTCTGTCCAGTCAATCTTGGGAAATATGTATTTTATATTTTCCCTTGAGGAAACAGATTTACATTGGAAGAAGGTGGCCTTGTAGGACATTTGGTCCCGTCCAAAACATCCATAAGACATTTAGTCCACACCAAAATTTCCTTGATATTTGATCCTGTCCAAAACTCCCATAGAACAATTGGTCCATAAGATATTTGGTCCATGGCAAAAGGTCCTTGACATTTGGTCCTGCCTAAAACATCCATGAGCATATTTGGTTCATGCCAAATGGTTTTGGACAGAACCAAATCCCAAAAGGTTAACATATTACATAACCATATAATTATCAAAATCAGGAAATTAACACTGATACAATATTCTAATCTATAGAGCTTATTCAAATTTTTCCAAGTGTCCTACTAGTTTCTCTTTTTTTGCTTCAGGATTTGATGTTAGATCACATAGTAGACTAATTTTCATGTCTCTTTAGTCCCTTTTAATGTAGAATAGTTTCTGAGAATTTCCTCATCTTTTATGATCTTGACACATTTGAAGAGTAAAGGCTATGGGATCTTCTTCATCTTGCTTTTGCCTAATGTTTCCTAATGATAACATTCAGGTTATGCATTTTGGGAAAGGATATCACAGAAATAATGTTTGTTCCCCTCTTAGTTCATAGTAATAGGAGGTCCATGATGCTGGTACATCTCATTATTGGTGAAGTTAGCCTCGTTCATTGAATTAAGGTGATATTTGCCATGTTTATGAATTGCACGGTTAATATTTTCCCCTTTGTAATTCAAAAGTATCTTATAGCAAGATACTTTGAGGCCATGCAAATATCCTGTTTCTCATAATACACTTACCCACTAATTTCATCATTCATGGCTAATTATTGACTCAAACAATTACCGTGGTGTTTACCAATGGCAATTTTTTATTTCCATAATTCGATCTGCGTTTATTAGTTTGAATTGCATTCTTCCTCATTGATGCACTTATTTGATTGTTTATTGGTATTAGTATGGATTCATTTATCCTTATTTAATTCTGTAGATTATAATATATCATCATCACTATTTATTTTTGCTAAAGTTTTCCTTTTGGTGGTTGGGAGCTCCTTCAAGTTGGATACGATAGACAGGTCTTCATTTTAGTTACCATATTTTTAGAAAATAAAAAGCTGTTTTATTAAACAATATTTACATGCTGGAACCTATTTATATTTGGGCTATTTTCAGGTACCAGAAGTGAGGAGATGTGGTACTCTTAAGTATGAGCCAAGTAGCCAGAGTTCTATTCACAGCTTAGCCAAGAACCAGTTGTCAGTGAGTTATTTCTCATTCATTCACCTTAGCATTTTATTTTTTGAGGAAGATTAGCCCTGAGCCAACTGCTGCCAATCTTCCTCTTTTCACTGAGGAAGACTGGCCCTGAGGTAACATCTATGCCCATCTTTTTCTACTTTATATGTGGGATGCCTACCTCACCATGGCATGCCAAGTGGTGCCATATCTGCACCCAGGATCTGAAACGGCGAACCCCAGGCTGCTGAGAAGCAGAACATGTGAACTTAAATGCTGCACCACCAGGCCAGCCCCATCAGATTTTTTTTAATCAGTAAAAAGAGGGTAGGGGACTTTTAACAACAGGGATATTTTGAGTATAAAATCTTTGATTCATCACAAAGAAATAGGTGCTGGTAGTCAGTTGACAGATTTTTTTAAAAAAATAACTTGATGAGGCGTCAGCCTGGTGGTACAGCAGTTAAGTTCACATGTTCTGCTTTGGCGGCCCGGAGTTCACTGGTTTGGATCCCTGGTGCAGACATGGCACTGCTTGACAACCCATGCTGTGGTAGGCATCCCACATATAAAGCCGAGGAAGATATGTATGGATATTAGCTCAGGGCCAGTCTTCCTCAGCAAAAAGAGGAGGATAGACAGTAGATGTTAGTTCAGGGCTAAAGTTCTTAAAAACAAAAGAGGTAAAATAGCTTGATGGGGATGGGAGCAATTTAAAAAGAGTGAAGGAGGAGTGACATTAGTATCATGGTGGAGTGCACTCTCCTCTTGAATTCCCACTTCTGAAGTACAACCAAAAGGACATTCATACACCAACAGAGGACATTCACAGAGGACAAAAGATGTCTGAGAGACACACATAGCCATACCTCTGAAGGTGGAGGGCCTAGATCCTCCAGAGGAAGTGGAAACTTGTAAGGGGGACTTTTCTCTTCCCAACTGCAGCCAGTGACCTCAGGACAGTGCCTGGCTCTGAGAGGAAAGGAGGAAGAGGCAGTCCTCCACAGGAACACCATTGCTCTCTGAGTTCCCTCACAGCCCCAGGAAAAGCCCCACACATAGAGGAGACTGAGCTGTTGTGGGGGTGTCTCCATCAAACTAGCACCCCTGGAGAGCAGTTGGAGAGGGCCCAGGGAGAATGCTGGGAATGCAAAGAAGAAAGAGAGTGTCTTTCCCCCAACCCAGCACTCCAGCACTCTGATCACCCAGAGTGTTGAGCTCAGAGAGAAACAGCATCTTGGAAAGGTGCATAGGTCTCCGTGATTGCCCAAAGCACCAAGTGGAGAGAGAGGTAGGGGCTGGGAGAGGTGCATAGGTCTCTCTGATTACCCAGAACACTGAGAAGAGAGAGAGGCAGGGGCTGGGAAAGGTGTGCAGGTGTAAGAAGGCATCCCTTCCAGCTCCCAGCACTCCAACCATCTGATCTCCCAGAACACCCCACCAAGATGGAAGCAGCATCTGGGAAATGTACACAGGTCTACAGCATCACCCAGAGCAACAAGCAGAGTGAGAGGCAGGGGCTGAGAAAGGTTCACAGGTGGAAGAAGGCACCCCTTCCTTGCCCAGCACTCCAGCCGTCCAATCCCCCAGAACACTCTGCAGAGATGGAGGCAGCATCAGGGAAATGCATGCAGGTCTCCGGGATCACCAAGAGCACTGAGCAGAGAGAGAAGTGGGAGCTAGGAAAGGTGCCCAGGTGTAAGAAGGCCCCCTATCCTTTGCCCAGCACTCCAGCCCTGTAATTGCCCAGAGCTCTTCACAGAGAGAAAAGCAGAGGCTGGGGGAAAGGCAAGTGAAAGAAAGCACCCTACCCCATTCCCGGCAATCCTGATCTGCCATTGGTCAGAGCATTGCACAGAGAAAAAGTCAGTGGCTGGAGCTGGGGAGCTCCAGATCATGCTGTTCCCAGTATATACAGCACCTGATCTCCATCTAGCAGTGGCAGGTGGAAACTGTGACCAGGTGGTAACCATATGGAGGCAAATGTCCACACCAACAAGCAGTATGAAAAAGTATATTAAATCTCCATACCAGAAGGAAAGAGACAAGTACCCAGAAACCAACCCTGAAGACACAGAAATTCATAACCTAAAAGACAAAGAATTCAAAATAACTATCCTAAAAAATACTCAATGAATTATGAGAAAACATAGAAAGACAAATCAACGACTTCAGGAGCCTCTTCACAAAAGAGATTGAAGCACAAAAAGAGGAACCAATCAGAATTTTTGGAGATGAAAAACACAATGGATGAGATTAAGAAAAATCTGGATTCCGTAAACAACAGAGCTGACAATATGGAGGACCAAATTAGTAATTTAGAATATAGTAATATAGAAATGCTTCAGATGGAGAAGAGAGAACTAAGACTAAAAAGAAATGAAGAAATTCTAAGAGAAATATCTGACTCAATTAGGAAATGCAACATAAGGATTACAGGTATTCAAGAAGGAGAAGAGAAGGAGAATGGAACAGATAGCTTCTTCAAAGAAATAATACCTGAGAACTTCCAAAACCTGCAGAAAGAGCTGGAAATACAAGTGAATGAAGCCAATAGACCTCCTAATTTCATCAATGTAAAAAGACCTACTGCAAAGCATATAGCAGTAAAGCTGGCAAAAGTCAATGACAAAGAAAAAATACTAAGGGCAGCAAGGCAGAAGAAAATAATGTTCAATGGAACCCCTATCAGGTTTTCAGCAGATTTATCTACAGAAACCCTATGGACTAGGAGAGAGTGGAATGATGTATTCAAAATTCTGAAAGACAAAAACTTTCAGCTAAGAATATTATATCCAGTGAAAATACTTTCACATGTGACAGAGAAATAAAACTTTCCCAGATGAAAAAAAGTTAAGAGAGTTCATTACCACAAGAACCCCTCCACAAGAAATCCTCAAGAAGGCCCTTACATCTGAAAAAACAAAAAGGAAAAGATCTACAAATCCCTGAGCAAGCAGATGAATAGGAAGGCAATAATCAGAAAATGGCAGTACTTTATTAGATCAGGTTAGTCAACACTCAACTTTAACATTAAGGATAAAGAAAATGAAAATAACAAAATAAAAATAATCTCATCATTTTAACAACAAATTCACAACACAAGATGGAATAAGATATGATATAAATAACTTAGAAATGGAAGAGGACAGAGATTAATTGGCATAGTCTAAGGAAAGAAGAGTCTATCAGAAAATGGACTATCTCATCTATGAGATTTTTTTATACAAACCTAATGGTAACCACTAAACAAACAATTAGAACAGAGACATATATGGTAAGCAAGAAGAAAACCACCTTAGAAAAATAACTAATCAAATTGGTAGTTCAACACACATGGGAGGAGGGACGAAGGAAATGCAGAAGAATCAGAAAATGAGTGATAAGATGGCTGTATTAAGTCCTCATATTGCAATAATCACTCTAAATGTAAATGGACTGAATTCTCCAATCAAAAGACACAGAGTGGCAGAATGGATTAAAGAACAAGACCCAAAAATATGCTGTCTCCAGGAAACACATCTCAGCTCCAAAGACAAACACAGGCTTAGAGTGAAAGGACGGAAGACAATACTCAAAGCTAATGATAAACACAAGAAATCAGGTGTTGCCATACTTAGACAAAATAGACTTCAAGGCAAAACAAGTAAAGAGATACAAAGAGTAACAGTATAAAACGATCAAAGGGACACTCCACCAAGAAGACACAACATTTATAAACATATATGCACCCAACACAGGAGCACCAAAATACATAAAGCAACTATTAACAAAGCTAAAAGGAGACATCAACAACAACACAATAATTGTAGGGAACCTCAATACCCCATGTACATCTACGGAGAGATCATCCAGACAAAATTTCAATAAGGAAATAATGGAATTAAATGTAAAACTATACCAGATGGACTTAATAGATATATACAGAGCTCTCTATCCAAAAACAGCAGAATTCACATCCTTCTTAAGTGCAAATGGAACATCCTCAAGGATAGACCATATATTTGGAAACAAGGCAAAGCTCAATAAATTACAGATTGAAATCATATCTAGTATCTGTTCTGACCATAATGCTATGAAACTAGAAATCAATAACAAGAAAAAAGGTAACAAACGAACAAAAATGTGGAGGCAAAACAGCACTCTACTGAACAATCAATATATTATCTAAGAAATAAAGGGAAAAATCAAAAAATATCTGGAAACAGATGAGAACAAGAGTACACCATGGCAACTCATATGGGATGCTGCAAAAGCCATCCTGAGAGGGAAATTTATAGCAATACAGGCCCATGTTAACAAATAAGAAAAAGCTCAAATAAGCAATCTTAAACTACACCTAACAGAATTAGAAAAAGAAGAACAAACAAAGCCCAAACTCAGCAGAAGGAGGGAAATAATAAAAATTAGAACAGAAATAAATGAAATTGAAACAATAAAGACTGTAGAAAGGATCAATGAAACAAGGAGCTTGTTCGTTGAGAAGATAAAGAAAATTGACAAACTCTTAGCCAGATTCACGAATAAAAAAAGAGAGAAAGCTCAAATAAATAAAACTGGAAATTAAAGAGGAGAAATTACAACAGATATCACAGAAATACAAAAGATCATAAGAGAATATTATGAAAAACTATACACCAACAAACTGGACAATATTGAAGAAATAAATAAATTCCTAGACTCTTACAGTCTCCCAAATCTGAATCAAGAAGAAATAGAGAACCTGGATAGCCTAATCATGAGTAGAAAGATGGAAACAGTAATCAAAAACCTCCCAAAAAATAAAAGTCCAGGAACAGATAGCTTCTCTGGAGAATTCTACCAAACATTCAAAAAGGTTTATTACCTATACTTCCCAAACTATTCAAAAAATTTGATGGAAAAATTCCTAATACATTCTATGAGGCCAACATCACCCTGATACCAAAGCCAGGCAAGAACAACACAAAGAAGGAAAATTAAAGGCCAATATCGCTGGTGAACTTAGATGCAAAACTCCTCAACAAAATATTGGCAAATCGAATACAGCAGTACATTAAAAAGATCATACACCATGATCAAGTGGTATTCATACCAAGGACACAGGATTGGCTCGACACCTGCAAATCAATCAATATGATACACCACATTAACAAAATGTGGGACAAAAACCACATGATAATCTCAAGATGCAGAGAAAGCATTTGACCAGATCCAACATCAGTTCATGATAAAAATTCTCAATAAAATGGGTATAGAAGGAAAGTGCATCAACATAATAAAGGTCATTATGACAAACCCACAGCCAACATCTCACTCAATGGGGACAAACTGAAAGCCATCCCTCTGGGACCAGGAACAAGACAAGGTTACCCACTCTCACAACTCTTATTCAACATAGTACTAGAGGTTTGGGTCAGAACAATTAGGCAAGAAAAAGATATAAAAGGAATCCAAACAGCCAATGAAGAAGTGAAAGTCTCACTGTTTGCAGACAGCATGATTTTATATATAGAAAACCCTAAAGAACCCATTGCAAAACTATTAGAAATAATCAATAACTACAGCAAAGTTGCAGGATACAAAGTCAACTTACAAAAACCAGTGGTATTTATATACTCCAATAAGGAACGAACACAATGAGAACTCAATTATACAATGCCATTTATAATTACAACCAAAAGAATAAAATATACAGGAATATCTTTAACCAAGGAGGTGAAAGATCTATACAAGGAAAACTACAAGGCATTATTGAAAAAAATCAATAATGACATAAAGAAATGGAAAGATAGCCCATGCACATGGATCAGAAGCATAAACATAGTTAAAATGTTCATGCTATCTAAACCAATCTACAGATTCAGTGCAATCCCACTCAGAATCCCAATGACATTCTTCACAGAAATAGAACAAAGAATCTTAAAATTCATATGGGGCAACAAAAGACCCCGAATAGCCAAAGCAATCCTCAGAAACAAGAACAAAGCTGGTAGTATCACAATCTCTGACTTCAAAATATACTACAAACCTATAGTAATCAAAACAGCATGGTACTGTTACAAAAACAGGCACACAGATCAATGGAACAGAATTGAAAGCCCAGAAATAAAACCACACATCTACAGACAGCTAATCTTCGACAAAAGAGCCAAGAACAAATAATGGAGAAAGGAAAGCCTCTTCAATAAATGGTGTTGGGAAAACTGGACAGCCACATGCAAAAGAATGAAAGTTGACCATTGTCTTTCTCCATACACAAAAATAGATTCAAAATGGACCAAAGACTTGAAGGTAAGACCTGAAAACATAAAACTTCTGGAAGAAAATATAGGCAGTACACCCCTCGATATCACCATTAACAAGATCTTTTTGAATACCATATCTAATGGGACAAGGGAAACAAAAGAAAAAATAAACTAGTGGTACTTCATCACACTAAAGAGCTTCTGGAAGGCAAAGGAAACCAAGGTCAAAATGAAAAAACAACCCACGAACTTGGAGAAAATATTTGCAAATCATATATCCAAAAAAGGGTTAATTTCCATCATATATGAAGAACTCATACAACTGAGCTATAAAAAACAAACAACCCAATCAAAAAATGAGCAGAGGATATGAACAGACATTTTTTCAAAGATGGTATACGGATGACCAATAGGCCCATGAAAACATTTTCAACATCACTAATCGTAAGGGAACTGCAAGTGAAAACTACACTTAGATATGACCTTATGCCTGTTAGAATGGCTATAATCACCAAGACAAAAATAATAAATGTTAGAGAGGTTGTGAAGAAAGGAGAACCCTCATACACTGCTGTTGAGAATGCAAACTGGTGCAGCCACTACAGAAAACAGTATGGAGATTTCCCAAAATATTAAAAATAGAAATCCCATAAGATACAGCCATCCAACTACTGGGTATTTATCCAAATAACTTAAAATAAACAGTACAAAGAGATTTATGAACCCCTATATTCTTTGCAGCATTATTCACAATATCCGAGACATGGAAACAACCCACGTGCCCATCAACCGATGGCACAAAATCCTCCCATTCGCAACCACATGAATGGACCTTGAGGGTATTATGCTAAGTGATTTAAGCCTGACAAAGACAAACACTAAATGATTTCACTTATGTGGAACATCAACTTAGGGACAAAAAGAACAGTTTAGTGGTTACCAGGGGGAAAAGGGGTGGGGGATGGGCACAAGGGATGAAGAGGCACATTTATATGGTGTCTGACAAATAATAATGTACAATTGAAATTTCGCCATGTTACAAACTATTATGACTACAATAAAAAACAAATTAAAAGAAATAAAAGGAGTGAGTAAAAGTTTTCTTGAAGATTACTAAAGGAAGCAATGCTGACCCAGAATTGCAAAAGGAGAGCAATAAGATTTGCAAAAGATTTGCTGTATATCTCTAATTAAAGAAGAGATGAAATTTTTGGCATTCTTTGGCATGTGCAACTCTGTAAATGTTACATCACCTCAAAAAGGCAGTATTGATGGCATTTCTACTGTTCAGTTCAGGAAATGGCTGTAGTACTACAAACGTAACATCTATTGCTTCAAATGCAGAATCAAAGGGAAAGCAACTCCTGGATTCAGGAAAAATTATCATTGATGAGTTGCAAATGTGAGAAAAAACTGAACACTTCTCAATAGGTGAATAAGATTTAAGGCTGGCAGATATAAAGTGAATAGGATTTAAAGCTGACAGATAGTAAAATCTCCTTTAAATAATACTTTTCCTGGTATTTTCTGGTGGGATAAATTTTACTTACAAATCCTTGTTATGTGCACTTCAACATTTTTCACTCTCATTGCATATGTTGCTATCTTATTCTTATACACAAAGAATATTTTCAACAAAAGCTTTTGCTGAAAATATTAAACATACAACGAAGAATATACATAAAACATCTTTGGCATCCTGTGGGGAAAAAATCATAATTCTTGAAGAACTATATTTTTATTCCGACCAAGATAGTATGGTTCTAATTCATGATTTCTCAACTTTAATTATAAGAAAGATAGTCTTTCATTGTCACAATGTATTTCCTTCATTATTTCATTCAGAGTAACAACTTTTTAAATTATGGCCAAACACAACAAATTGATTTTTTATTATAATTATAATCTTTTACCAGCAAGCAAATAATGCTTTCTTGGTTGGCAGAAAACACACACACAATATTTGTACATTTTTCTTTTTTATCCATTTTAATCATGATATAAACATCAACATCAATTCTTTAAATAAAAGGGCACTGTAAAATGTTCTCCCTATATTACAATGGATGTGTCCTATGAGACAATCAGTCGTTAGCATCTCATGTCAGTCAATTTCATAAAAACTAAGATGTCTAATTAAATATTCATTTTTAATGCAATGCTGAGTTATAAAAAACAAACAACCCGAGTATAGGGTGACACTATTATTAATCACCTTCTTACAGGACATAAAATTAATTTTCCTCTTGAGGCAAATATGTCATTCAATAGCAATCAGATCCTCATTTACAGTTTATGGGAAATTTGAAATCATATTTATGCCTGAGAGTGAGCTCTCACAAAGTGGGCTGACCTGCTATAGCTTTGAGTTATTTATAGGGCTGTGTGATCCACCCTAAATTTCAAATGGAACTTAAAGCTCTCAATTCTGAAAGCTCTCAAGATGTTTAATTTACCATATCAAGAATTGTTTCCACTAGCTGGTTTCATTCTCAGATGCCAAGGAGGAGACTTACAGAAGCAGAAAGTGTACATTTGCCAGGGCTCAGTACCATGATAGCTTAGATTTTAATTTGTTCTCAGTCTAAAGTGATAATGAATAGGCCCATGGTAACTTTGACCAAATAGAAGCATTTTCACTTCTGAGAGTCCACAGCATAGTAAACATCTGATCAGAAGTACATGAAAACTTGAAACTTCATGATGTAAATATCCAGATACAGGTGCTCTCACATTATACCAAGCCCACCACGCAATTACAGCCTTGTAAACAGGATCCGGAGCCCAGGAAAGAGAAGTGACTGATTTACATCTGACTCAGGCAACTCAAAATAAATCGATAGGAAAGGCAAGAACAATGGCAAGCTGTGTACTGTCAGCAATAACAAATAATAAATGGGCGTGTGTAATCCATTATACGCATTTTACCCTATCCCCCTCCCTTGTGAACCAACATTCCTGTGGGTTAGATCAGCTGCCCATTTTACTATCAGGATGACTGAGGCATGGATAGGTTTCAACCATTTGCCCAAATATCCTTATAGGAACTGAGAAATATGGTTGTGCTTCATAGATGGGGATTCCCAGAACAATTTTGAGAGGGTGGGGAAAGGAGATGTAGGGATTGAAATTACAGAATTCCTGACAGCTGTTCAGTAAGAGCAGCAAAAAGCTGGAGTTATTAGATCTATGTCTCCTAGTCTTTAGCCCTTTGATCTTGCTCTGCTCCCTTGAAATTTTGAAAGCCTCTTAGGACATTAGTATGAACACCAGAATAGGTCATTTTAGAATAGATTAAAGGAGTTTGAGACCGCCCAAATTCTATTTGCCCTTCAAAACTGTCTCCAGTTCTTTCTCCCCCAAGAAAGACTCTCTCAGCTCACTTTAGCCCAGATGCATATGTCCTCCACTGAACTTCTCTGAAACAGTTTTGCCTTTATCACTCATTGTGATAGAGGTGATTAATCACGCTGTCTTATAGCAACTCACCTTTTTCTAGATCTCTGCTCTTTTGTATTATTTTAGCTTTTCACATGTTTACATCATTTCTAGTTCTAGACGATAAGCTCCTTGAGACTAGAGACTCAGATGCTTTTTAGCATCGCTCTTGATACTTACTCAATGACTTTCACATATAGAAGCTCTTAGTATAAGTGTGGTGATTAATCGAGGATAATCAAGAATTAAGAAATGGAAAAAGAGAAAAACTCCACTGGAAATTCTAAAGATATTAAACCAGACTCAGAAACCGAAGGCACATAATATAAAGCTATGGCCTTTTGAGTCTCTAATCAACTAATTTCTTAAATACGTTCTCATTTCTAGTTAGTAATGTTAATTATTAACATATCCAATTTTAATTTAAAAGTTTTCTTTGGCAATGATTCTGAGGCAAATTGAACACTCCATTGATTCTAAATTCTATTTTAATCATTGTAATGTTTTCTTTTCCCCAAATCATATAGTTGTTTTAAATATTTACTCTTTGCAATATAAATGAACTGTTTTTCCTAAATGCATCATTACTGGTGTGTGGAGACTGGGGCTATTAATCAGAGACTCTTTAATATTTTTAGATTGAGGAAATTCTCAAGTCAAAACTTGTTTTCTGATTTTAAATAAGTATCTGTTTTCCACAGACTGCTTCACTTAGACCAGTGATATTAAAGACAGAACACAATCCAGTGGAGTTCAATGTTTAATAAAAACATGGAACAGTGGATATAAATATTATCCACCATTGTTGAGCTCTCATTATGTGCTAAGATTTGGCATGCTAATACTTTACATGTAAAATTCTTTTCATTCTCATAATATCCTTATGAAGATAACTACTGTTACTAATCCCATTTTATAGATCAAAAACTGAACTCAAGATTGTCCAGTTAGAAAATCCAGAGCTAAGATTTAAATCCCAGTCTGTCTAACCAAAGATCCCAAACCGTTAGCTATGTCATCATCCTAGAAAGACCACACAGAGATCATGATCATATGTCCATGGCTTGACTGAATGAATGATTTTGGACAGGCTGAGAGCAGCAAAGGCATGAAACTAGACCAACACGAATGAAGCATATATTGACTGTGGGATTGTGACAGAAGAGACAGACTCAGGTAAGGCAATCTAGTCTGTAAGCAGAATGTATATGCAAAGGATATGGTCACAGAGAACAGGAAGTTCAGGCAAAATAGCATTACTATCTCGGGCTTGCTATGAGGTATACATGATTTAACACTTTGAAAGTGCATAAACAAGACTTAAGCACAGTTAGAACTCAATTTTATCCATTATTATTCATTAGTATTATTTAAATCCAGCTAAGAGAGCTAGCAGAACAGAGAAGGGAATCCAATTGGCTGTGAAACTCTGAAGTTCAGATAATTAGCTCAAGTAAATTCTGTCAGTAGTTAAGAGGGTCCCAATTATTCATCTGGGGTTCAGGGACAAGAACTCTAGAATTTTAAAGAAGTGAGTCAAGATTCCAATTATAAAGGGACAGGAGCACTAAAACAAGGTTTGACACATAGGAAATTATGATGTGTCCAAGTAAGAGTCCAATTAGCAAAACTAGGGCCCAAGATTGGCACCAGATAAATAGCAAGGGGGATATGATCCATAGTTCCCTCTATGCTCTACAGTTATGCTCTACAGCAATATCTAATGGAAGTTTTGTCTCCCGTCTGCTTTTCTGGCACAACTAGTCCTTGTGATCTAACATAGTCTAAACTGAAAATGTAAAGCTGCAAATTGCCAGAAGCTGAGTTGAGAGAACTACGGTTGTTACTCAAGATTATGAAGTGAACATGATGGCAGTTACTGGGAAGTTCAGTGTGAAGAGCTTGAAAGGGCAGTCCAAGAAGTAGACCAGAAAGCTAGCCAACTGTAATATGTGTTGAGAGGTAAAGATGAAGCAAGTAACAGACCGTCCAAATAAGAGGCCAGAATGCAAGCCAAGCTTGGAGAGTCTTAGGGGAGAAGCTCAAGCAGGGACTGAAATATCTGAAACCATACCTGGGAGACAATCTTATGTGCATGAAATTGCCGAAGTCAGATTTTGTCAAATGGAGCTCAAGATAGCCAAGTAAGCAGAAAACATAGTCACAGACTGGCAACACATTTTTATGATCAAAGTCTGAACTCAAAAAGTCAATTTTACTTCCTGAAGAGGTGGGCATAGCAGATGCTATTATAAAAATGAAGATCTTGTATCTCACAGATTAAATGATTTCTCTTCAAAGAGCATGAGAGTTTTCATAACTCTCTGAAGATAGAATTGCCCTCCATTCTTCGAAGAGAGAGGAAATCTGATTTGAAAAACAAATGAAGAGAAAGATAAAGGGAATCAAGGTTCTGAAGTTCTAATTTCATTTTTGCTATAAGCTGCGACCTTGTGCAAGTCACTTAACCTCTGCTTCCCTGATCTGAAATAAGGATAATAATTCCTGAACACTCACTTGTATCATAGGATGTTATTTAAATAAACGATTCTAATATAAATATTTGATTTTTTTTAAAGTCTAACCATGTATGAAATAAAACATCAGAATGTTGACAATTTTTTAAGTTGTGTAAAGGTATGTGAGGAAGGGGTCATTCTACTATTAACTCTTCTATTGTACAATTATGTATAATAGAAATTTAAACACAAAAATTCTCAATCCTCACAGAAAAGAGAAGGTTAATTTCTCCAGTGGCAAAAGATGCACTCAGGGTATGGATGTTCTGGAAGAAGTAAGTCAGGCAAAAATAGCCAAGCATTCAAAGAGCATGCAATTCCACTTTCCTCAGGGCAGGAAATTTCACAGCCAAAAACCACTTGAAGAAGTAAATCCTTTCAAATGCAAGGTAGCAGTATGGCTGAAGAGCAAATCAACTATCATTAGGGAGAAAATGAGGATGAGCTCTGGGCTTCCTTCCATAATTGGACGAGCATAACAGTTTTGTCTCTCTCAATAGGGAGAATTGAACTCAGTAACTCTCAACTAACAACTTACGATCCTGGAGTCACATTTAGCTCTCTAAAGGTTCGTATGCAGCCGTTGAAGAAATCCAGATAGAAAAAATAGGATCCTGAGTAACATCGGAATTGCGGTGGAGTGAGTTGTTTCCTTTGTCTCTCATTTCTAAGTTACAACCAGTAGGACATCTGTACACCAACAGAGGATTCTCTGCACAGCACACCAGAATGCCTGAGAGACCCATACATCTATACATCTGAAGTTGGGTGGACTGGATCTCCTGGGGGCATGGAACCAGTGGAGCAGCAGTGGTAGCTCCTGAGACTAAAGGCTCAGAAACTGCAGCCACACCTATGAACAGAGGCCCAGAAACTGTGGTAAAGCCCATGAATGGAGGCCTCAGAAGCCGAAGCATCCCATGCTCCTGGAGGTGATGGAAACTAGTGCAGGAAACACAACAATATCTGTGACACAGCCCCATCCCCCTCCACTGGTGATAGTACTTTCGACCCTGGTTCTCCTAGCAGCAGGAGCTGAATTCAAGATTCCAATACCCCAGCAGCAGTGGCAGTGCCCATGACGTGAGTTTCCAGGAGTCCTGCCAGCACCTGACACCAGAGGCTGCAGAAACTGCAGCATCACTTGAGAATCAGCTTCCCTTGCCCCAGCAGTGGCAGGTGGTGGCACACACAACCTGAGGCTTCAGGAACTACAGAAATTTCCATGACCACCTCCTTCTCCATCCCTCAGTGGTGGAGCCTCTGACACTGACTCTTCCAGCAGTGGGTGCTGCATAAAAGACCGTGGGTCCCCTGCAGTGGAGCTTTCAAGCACAATATTGGTGCACATGCCAGAGGCTTCAGGAACCCCGGTAGTGCTCACAACCCAAAAACCCCTCTCCCTGTGGTGGTGGTGGTGTCTC
>NC_060276.1:59113687-59114340 GCF_021613505.1 Equus quagga | reverse complement strand
TGCACCTTCAGTTGTGTGCCCCTCTAGCTGTGGCATGTGGGATGCCACCTCAGCATGGCCTGATGAGGGTGCCATATCCGCGCCCAGGATTCGAACTGGTGAAACCCTGGGCCGCAGAAGCAGAGCGTGTGTACTTAACAACTCGGCCACGGGGCTGGCCTCTACATTCAAATCTTTAATCCATTTTGAGTTAATTTTTGTGTATGATGTAAGTTAATAGTCTATTTTCATTCTTTTGCATGTGGCTATGCAGTTTTCCCAGCCCCATTTATTGAACGGACTTTGCTTTCTCCGTTGTAAGTTCTTGGCTCCCTTGTTGAAAATTAGCTGTGCATAGATGTGTGGGTTTATTTCTGGGCTCTCGATTCTGTTCCATTGATCTGCGTGCCTGTTTTTGTGCCAGTACCATGCTGTTTTGGTTACTATAGCTTTATAGTATATTTTGAAATCAGGGAGTATGATACTTCTAACTTTGTTCTTTTTTTCCCTCAGGGTTCCTTTGGCTAGTTGGGGTCTTTTGCTATTCCACACAAATTTTAGGATTCTTTCTTCTATTTCTGTGAAAAATGTTATTGGATCTTTTATAGGGATGGCATTGAATCTGTAGATTGCTTTAGGAAGTAGTGACATTTTAACTATGTTAATACTTCCAA